>NC_135843.1:13711133-13838633 GCF_029677425.1 Wolffia australiana | reverse complement strand
AAATAATCAGGGACTAAAAATTCATTACTAAGATATGCCTGATGGCTTTCCTTGGTTACACTTTCAAAACTATTGTTTTCTACATTTGGCCACTCCCAGCAAAACAATCTGGGTCTGGAAATTCATTTAGAATGAAATTCCTTGACCTCCATGAGTTAAACCCTGAAGACCCTTGACAAACGAATCGGGATCTTCTAATCCATAAAGAATGAGATACCTAATGATCTCCTCCGGTTAAACCATGAAAACTCTTGTTTTATGCCATTTGGCACTCCCAACAAAACCATCAGGGTCTTCTAATCCATACAGAATGAGATTTATAATAATCTCCGTTGTTTGAACACATTCTAACTATTTTTCCACAATTGGTCACTTTCAACAAAAGAATTAAGCTCTTCTAATTTATTTGGAAGGATATTAATTGTTATCTCTTTCGGATAAACCTAGGACTATTGTTTCTACCCTGGATCTCTTTCAAAAAGAATCTGGGTCTTCCAGTCCGCTGAGTATGTTATCCCTAATGATATCCCTCTGTTAAACCCTAAGAACTATTACTTTTCAACACCATGTCACACTAAACAAAAACGGAGTCATCTAATGATCTCCTTCCGTTCAAACACTAAAAATATTTTTTTATTCTAGTATTGGTCAATGCCAACCCATAATTAGGGTTTACTATTCATTTATAATTATATTCCTAGTGATCTCTTTCTATTATTACCCGAAAAAGTCTTGTTTTTATAGACTTGGTCACTTTCAAAAAAAGAACTGGATACTTCTAGTTCATTTGAATGAAGTTCCTGATGATCTCCTTTAATTAAAGCTTAAGGTTCATCATAAATCTTCCCCTATCTTCCTCATAAAAGCTACTTCCTCTCACCAGAGTGTTGGCAACAACGATCCCTGATGAGCTAATCTCCTTACAAAACCCAATCAGGATAACCCTAAAACCCTTTTTTTCCAAATTCGTTTTCTCCGAACACAATAAGAATTAGATTTTTTTCTAATTCTCATCAAGAATCAGAACTGTAAGACTCTCCATTGCCAAATTTGTGATTTATTTTGATAAAACTTTGATCTTTCACTCATATATCTTCTTCTTTTTCCAACCTGTTTCAATTCACGGCGGATATCGTCGGAGAAGATTAGTATGTCCGGCGAGAGGTGCTTCGGGCGGTGGTGAGAGGGACTTTAAATGTGATGAAGTCTTGTCGGAGAGCGGGTTCTGTGAAGCGGGTGGTGTTCACGTCGTCTATTAGTACCGCCACCGCCAGAGATAGTTTGGGCGAGCTGAAACCTCACGTCGACGAGTCATCTGTCGTGGATGTGGATTCTATATGGCTGCATAAGCCACCGGGTTGGGTAATATCGCTCTCTCTCTCTCTCTCTTGCTGTTTCTCTCTCTCTCTCTCTCGCTGTTTCTCTCTACTTCTGTTTTAATCTCACACTCTCTCTCTGTTTCTCTCCACCTCTCTTTTAATCAATCACTCTCTCTGTTTCTTGCTACTTGTCTTTAAATCTCTCACTCTCTCTCTCTCTCTGTGTCTCTCTCTCTGTCTCTCTCTCTCTCTCTCCCTCTGTCTGTCTGTCTGTCTCTCTCTCTCTGTGTCTCTCTCTCTCTCCCTCTCTCTGTCTCTCTCTCTCTCTCTGTCTCTCTCTCTCTCTTTCTGTCTGTCTCTCTATCTCTCTTTCTGTCTCTCTCTTCTGTCTGTCTCTCTATCTCTCTCTTTCTGTCTCTCTCTCTTCTGTTTGTCTCTCTATCTCTCTTTCTGTCTCTCTCTTCTGTCTGTCTCTCTATCTCTCTTTCTGTCTCTCTCTTCTGTCTGTCTCTCTATCTCTCTCTTCTGTCTGTCTCTCTATCTCTCTCTCTTATGTTTGTCTCTCTAGTCTCTACCTCTCTCTTTCTGTCTCCCTCTCTTCTGTCTGTCCCTTTATCTCTCTTTCTGTCTGTCTGTCTCTCTCTCTCTCTTCTGTCTGTCTCTTTATCTCTCTTTCTGTCTCTCTCTTCTGTCTGTCTCCCTCTCTCTCTCTTTCTGTCTCTCTCTCTTCTATCTGTCTCTCTCCCTCTTTCTGTCTCTCTCTCTTCTGTCTGTCTCTCTATCTCTCTCTTTCTGTCTCTCCCTCTTCTGTCTGTCTCCCTATCTCTCTCTTTCTGTCTCTCTCTCTTCTATCTGTCTCTCTCCCTCTTTCTGTCTCTCTCTCTTCTGTCTGTCTCTCTATCTCTCTCTTTCTGTCTCTCCCTCTTCTGTCTGTCTCCCTATCTCTCTCTTTCTGTCTCTCTCTCTTCTATCTGTCTCTCTCCCTCTTTCTGTCTCTCTCTCTTCTGTCTGTCTCTCTATCTCTCTCTTTCTGTCTCTCCCTCTTCTGTCTGTCTCTCTATCTCTCTCTTCCTGTCCATCTCTATCTTTCTGTTTGTCTCTTTCTATCTCTCTTTTTCTGTATGTCTCTCTCTATCTCTCTTCTGTGTGTCTCTATTTTTCTGTCTGTCTCTCTCTTTCTGCATGTCTCTCTCTCTACCTCTCTCTTTCTGTTTGTCTCTTTCTATCTCTCTCCTTTCTATCTCTATCTTTCTGTCTGTCTCTCTCTTTCTCTCTCTCTTTCTGTCTCTCTCTCTCTCTCTCTCTCTTTCTGTCCGTCTGACTGTCTGTCTGTCTCTCTCTCTGTGTCCCTCTCGCTCCCACTCCGTCTTTCTCCCTCCCCCCCTCTCTTTCCCTCCCTCTCTCGTTCTCTCTCCCTCCCTCTATCTCTCTCTCTCTCTCTCTCTCTCTCTCTCTCTCTCTCTCTCTCTCTCTCTCTCTCTCTCTCTCTCCCCTCTAATTTCTCCCACACGGTGGAGCTGACGGTGCAGGTGTACGTGCTCTCTAAGGTGGCCGCTGAGAACGCCGCCTTGCGCTTCGCCAAAGACAACGGAATCGAGTTCATATCAGTCGTGCCCACTACTGTAGCCGGCCCTTTCCTCACCCCCCACGTCCCTGCCTCTATCCGCGTTCTCTTATCTCCCATCACAAGTAAGCCACCATAAACCCATAAAAAATCCTCCAAAAATCCTTCCTTTTATCCTATCTTCATCTCCTCCATCCATGGCGCAATTAAATTTGAATAGAAATAGAGAATAAGATAGTCGACGATCTGTAAACATCTCTTCCCAACTTATGAATTCCCACTCCTGTATTGTTCCATTGGAATGGGTCTTTAAGTTGAGTTGATGCTGTCAGTTGATTTGGTTTGATTCTGTTGTCAAACTTGGATTCACTTTTGGCGATTTTTGTTGGTTACAGTTTGGGGTACTTTGTGTTGATGCTGCTTTTTGATTTGCTTTGTTTATGTTATTCAACTTGGATTCAGTTAAGGTGATTTCTATTGGTTACAATTGATGGAACTTTGAGTTGATACTGTCAGTTGATTTGCTTTGTTTCTGTTGTCAAACTTGGAATCACTTTTGGCAATTTTTATTGGTCACAGTTTGTGGTACTTGTGTTGATGCTGCTTTTTGATTTGCTTTGTTTATGTTATTAAACTTGGATTCAGTTAAGGTGATTTCTATTGGTTATAATTGATGGAACTTTGAGTTGATACTATCAGAGTATTTGCTTTGTGTCTGTTATTAAACTCGGATGCACTTGTGGTGATTTTTATTGGTTACTATTGATGGAACTTTTTGCATGGAAACATGTGTGTTTTGTTTTTTAGTGAGTTAAGTTTATTCTTATTGGTTTCTTGATTTAGTGCTTATTTGAAGAGTAGAACTGATTTATCAACACATTTCAGATGATCCAGAGCTCCTCCCTATAATCCAGGCTGTTTATGCCCGCCTTGGCTCAATCTCTCTTGTACATGTAGAGGACGTTGTCAGTGCTATTATATTCCTTGTGGCAGCGCCGCAGGCCGTGGCAGCAGAGGGGAGGTTCTTGTGCTCTGGTGAGAGCTGCAACCTTGCCTGCTTGGCTCGTTTGCTCTCTCACAAGGCACTTCCATTATTCTCAGATGAATCTTTGCCAGTGGTGATCTCAAGTAAGAAGCTGACAGATCTGGGATTTGAGTTCAAACATAAGGCAAGTGTAATTGTTAGGGATGCCAAAGAGGGTTGCATCCAAGCCGGTTTCCTGAGCAATGATAGTTCTTGAATTTTTCATCATTGTGTAAGTTTAGTGAACCTTTGAAGTAGAAATTAGAAGTCTTGACTGAGTGTTGGATTTTGGGTCTTGACTTTCTTATGTAACTGGTTTCATTAAAAATTTGAATTAATCGGTGATTCTTTCCTGAGTTTTTAACCATTATCTGGGTTTTGTGAACCTTTAAATAAAAAGTAGAAGTATCAACCCAGTGTAGAATTGTGCATCTTGACTTTATTATGTAAATGGTTCTCTAGAATTTAGAATTACTGAGTGAGACTTTCCTGATTTTTTCACCATTATGTGGGTTTTCTAAACCTTAAAGCAGTTGCATTTACATTAACTTAATAATTAATAGCTCACAAAGGACGTGTAACATTGAACCATGTCAGAATGAACCTTTCATTTCTGATATTATTCTCATACTCCTTAAGTGGCATCTAATGCTGGCTCAACACAAGCATCATACCAAAGGACATCGGCTTACGGCTTATACTTGAAGACTACCATCAAGCACTTCAGTCAATCATAATGTTTTCAGTGTCAAAGGATCCAGCATCAAATATGTTATAGAGCAGGTTCCTCGAGGACAGATTTTTATAGGAGATTAGGTTGTTTAAGACCCATGGTTTTCTACCAGATGTTCAATTCAACTCGCAGATTTTTGACATGGTTTGGGATGTACCGTGCTATTTACCCTTTAAAAAACTTAATATTGTCAGAAGTGCACGGTTCGAAATTCCGTCCAAAATTCGATCAAGAGGGGCGATTTTCCGTCCCGAACCATGCACGCCCATATGAAAATGGGTTTTTAAAAAACTTTAATATTTCAGAAGTGCAAAGTTTGAAGTCCGTCCAAAATGCGATCAAGAGGGGCGAGCCGTACGCGGTTCGGGCGGAAAATCGCCCGCCTTGATCGAATTTTGGACGGAATTTCGAACTGCGCACGTCCATATGAAAAAGACTGGGCGTCAAAAAGAATCTTTACATTGAAAAGACGGCAAAGAAATCTTTAAATTCCGTCCAAAATTCGATCAAGAGGGGCGAAAAGTCGCCCCTCTTGATCGAATTTTGGACGGAATTTCGAACCGCACACGTCCATATGAAAAAATCAAATTGTCAGAAGTGGGATTTGAACCCACGCCCTCTCTCGAGGACCAGAACTTGAGTCTGGCGCCTTAGACCACTCGGCCATCCTGACTTGTTGTATTAGTCATCCATTAAAAATATATAATGAATATTAATCTTCCCCCTTTAAAACCCACCTCCTCTCCTCTATTCCTTAAACCCTCTCTCCAGTCTCTCTCTTTCTTCCCTCGCAACCAGCCATGGCGCCGAAACGCCCTCCTCCCCAGCCCTCCCCCTCATCTTCCTCTTCTTCTTCTTCTTCCTCTTCTGCCGACTCCCCTTCCTCCTCCTCCGGCGACCCTCCAAACCCTTCTCCCCTCCCCCTTCTCCCCACAAACCCACCTCCCCCTCCAAGCCCTAAAAACCCTTCTCCCCACCCTTCGACCCCCAAAAACCCCTCTTCTCCCTTAAACCCCAAAAACCCATCTCCCTCCTCCTCCTCCTCCTCCTACTCCTACTCCTCCTCCGAAGGCGGCTCCCCGGTCTCCCCCAAGCGCCCTGCCGGCTCCCCTCTTCACAGCCCTCCCCAGCCCTCCCCCAAGAAGCCCTTCAATCGCGCCTCGTCCCCCGACATCGTTGCTGACGCCGAGCCCACGCCCCTCAGTCGCCTCCGGCCTGCCTCGTCCCCTGACGCCGACGCCAAGCCCACGCCCCTCAGTCTCCTCCGGCGCGCCTTGTCCCCCGACGCCGACGCCGAGCCCACGCCCCTCAGTCTCCTCCGGCGCGCCTCGTCCCCCGCCGCCGACGTCGTCCCCGCCGCCATCGCCGTGCCCAAGCCCCTCAATTCCCTCCGGCCCGCCTCGTCTCCCGGCCCCGCCGACGTCACTGCCACCGCCATCGCCATGCCCAAGCCCCTCAATTCCCTCCGTCCCGCCTCGTCCCCCGCCAATGTCACCGCCGCCGCCATCACCATGCCCAAACCCCTCAATTCCCTCCGGCCCGCCTCGTCCCCCGCCGCCGACGTCGTCGCCTGCGCTCGCGCCTCGTCCCCTGCGGCCGACGTCGTTGCGGGCACTCGCGCCTCGTCCGCCGTCCGGCGCGTCTGGGCTCCAGCTGAGGAGATCGCGCTCCTGGAAGCCATGGTGGAGTTTTGGGCCGCCGACGCGGACAACCCGGTCGCCGCCATCGACAGCTTCTGCGAGTTCATCCGGGATTGCCTCCAATTGGACCTCTCCAATGAGGATATCTGCGGCGAGATGCACAGGCTGAAGGCGAGGTACATCGAGAACCGGGACGGCGGCGAGCCGCGCTCCGCGGCGGAGCACGACAGGGCGGTGTACGAGCTGTCGAGGAGGATCTGGGCCGACGAAGACGAAGAAGAAGACGAGGCGGCGAGCCCGGGGGAGGAGGAGGCCAGAGCTTACCCCAATTTGAGGGAAGCTGTGGAATTGCTGGGCATGGGAGGGAAGAATTGGCCTCTGGGTATGGCTATGGAGGAGGCCTTTGAGCTGCTGAAGCCGGAGAAGGCCAGGGCTATGGAGGAGCGCTGGGAGAGGCATTTTCTTGGTGGGGCTAGGCTCATGCTGGAGAGGGCTGATCTCAAGAAGGACCTTCTCAAGGCGCTTGTTGGAGCAATTGAGAAGAATGGGTGAGATTATGGTAAGATTTTAACTTGGTGGTAGTCTGGTTTTTGTTCCCATTTGCTTCAATCTGGTGGTGGGTCTTGATCTTTTTTTTTTTCCTTTTTCTTTTAAGGAATTTGGGCTGATCTCAAGAAGGAGCTTGTTGGAACGATTGAGAATGTTTTGTTTTTTACCTTGATGGTCTGGTTTTTGGTTCCCCTTTGCTACACTGTTGGTGGGTCTTGAATTTTTTTTTGGGAATTGGGCTTGCTGGGATCCCCCCCCCTCTTATGGGTTACCCTTTTTGTAAGTCGTCATTCCTCTATTTTTAGGGGGGTTTTTTTGTAATATGTAATCCTATTATCTGCCAAAAATTAAGGAGCAAGTGAGCATTTTGAGGGGCAAGTTGGCGGGGTTAAGTTATTATTCCAAAGTTTTTAGGGGTTTCTTCTCTTCCAAGCCAAGCCTTAAAGAAAGCACTCCCTGTATGACTTATGGAGTTACAAATCTCTCCAGTTCCCCGTTTTAATAGAGCCGAAATGGATCGTGAATCCAAAATGATGGCACAGCACAAGCCTCCATACTTGCACTCTCACGCCAGCTCTAGATTATCTTGTTATAATAAATAATAAAAGTCAGCCATTTTATAATCAGCTCCAAACAAAGAAAGAGTATCTTATCAAAAGTTATTTATATCAGAACCATATGATCCTAAAGTTGCGCCTTCTGAAAACCATAGCCTGCATCCAAACTCACGCATTTTGTTCGTCTTCTGCTCCTTTCATAAACTCGCTTCTGCTCCTAAAAGGCTGGACTCGCTAGCTCCAAAAGCCGCGCCTTATCTTATTGCTTGGCTTTTTTTCACAAAATCCCCAAACAAAGAAAGTCTTTCTCTTTCCATTACGGGTGTGAGCCAGAGGTGCTTAGAATTAATCCCTGAATATTTTTTATGCATGCGTCCAGGTCAATCAGAGGTTTTCATTGCTTCTTCACCCTTTTGAGCTTTCTGGGGTAATAAGTACCCATCTTGATGGAGGGCCAGAATAAGCGCTGAAGGTTTATCTAGTTTTTATACATAGAAAAGAGGCATTGTTTTCATCTGAATTGACCTTGTAACCTACTCTGTAAACACTTCCATATTGCACCAAAGTTGAGCCCACTCATAAACTCTTGCCTTCAATTGATGATCTACTTGAATAATTTGACACTCATTAAAGTAAGTTTGATCTTCAATGAAGATCAAATCACCCTAACAAAATAAGGAATTTAGAAAGGGCTTGATCTAAATGATCTCCTAAAACAAAATAATCTAAATGATCTAAATGATCTCCTAACAAAACAAAATAATCTCCTAAAAGTTAAATCATTTTTTAATAGTTTTTGTTGTGTGCACTTGGAATAGCTAGGTAGATTTCACAATCTCTCCTCTCAATCTCAGTAAGGGCTTGTACATTTCGCTCAAGCTTTATGATTTAGAAGTTCAAACAAGATCAAGAAGAACGATGAAGGAATTTAACTAAAACATCATCCAAATACACCAAAAATTTGAATACAAAGAAGAAAATGGTACCAAACATGTTGATCCAAGCTGGAGCTCCTCTGTCTTGTAGCTGTGATAGAGCACCATCCAGAATGAGCTTCTCCTCTCGAAATTCAGCTTTTATACCTAGGTTACATGGTAAAAATTACCATTTTACCCCTAGTTAGCTATTAATTTTTATCCATCAATGTAGGCTTGATCTAAATGATCCAATCATACATATAGAAAGAGGAGGGCAAGACGAGCAAATCCATAAAAAAATCATCTCAATCGGACTTCAGGATCGGAAGTTATGAATAAATGAGTTTAAACCAATTTTAGCTATTGGATTTAAATCCATTTATTTATTTAGTTATTTATTTCACACGCAATGATGTGTCGGATTTCAATTGGCTGGCGTAGTTTGAATTTATTTTTTCGGGTTTGATCTCTGAGCGCCACATACCCCTTGGCAAAAATAAACACAAAAAGAAAATATCAGAAAAATGGACATTGTACATTTAAAATGTACTTAACATGGTTTTTTCGCAGTGGTGGCGAGCAGCAAACTGCCACGTTACTGCCTGTGTGTGCGTGTTTTATGCGCCGTGCGGTGGTGAATTTACTGCCTGATGGCCCACCTCATCAAGCACCATCAGATTCTCATCTGACGGCCGAGATAAGGCCACGTAGCTCGCCCGAAAACACTCTCTGTGCTTTTGCATTTAAGTCCTTTCTTAATAGCTATTTGCCGCTTCACACCCCCCAAAAGTAACTGTGTACATGCCCTTCTGCACTCTCTCTCCTCCGAATATTTCTTTAAATCATAAGAATACAATGAAAAATTACAATTAAATCCCTACAAACTTTTCATAATTGTATCTATGCCATTTCCGAAATGACCGAGAGCCATTTTTAGGGGTATAATTGCAACACATATTCAAGAAAACACATTGGGAGTTTAAACATTACTTCAAAACTCATTTTCCCCTTATAAATATATCCTTTTCCTCTTCGAAAGTTCATTCTTCCTCGAATCAATTACAAACAATACAAAAAATTCTAGAAAATTGTAGAAAATAAAGTAATTCGTTTCCACAATAATTAACATCAAAATTACATTTTAAACTTGCCATTTTCATTTAAAAAGAAGTATTTAAACGTTAACTAAATCCCAAAAAAACTCATAAAATTAACAGAAATTAAGAAAGTCAAAGATAGAGGATAGAGAGAGATCGACGAGGAGGGAGAGGGAGCTCCGACAAGGAGAGAGAGGAAAGGGTGACTATTCCACTTCTCTTGATGTGACGGCCCCATACACGATGGGGGCGTAATGTAGGGTTTACACGATGGTGGGTATGGCCCACTAATAGAGAGAGAGAGAGAGAGAGAGAGAGAGAGAGAGAGAGAGAGAGAGAGAGAGAGAGAGAGAGAGAGAGAGAGAGAGAGAGAGAGAGAGAGAGAGAGAGAGAGAGAGAGAGAGAGAGAGAGAGAGAGAGAGAGAGAGAGAGAGAGAGAGAGAGAGAGAGAGAGAGAGAGAGAGAGAGAGAGAGAGGGAGAGAGAGAGAGATCTTCAAGAGAGAGAGAGAGAGAGAGAGAGAGAGAGAGAGAGAGAGAGGAGAGCGAGAGAGAGAGAGAGAGAGAGAGAGAGAGAGAGAGAGAGAGAGAGAGGAGAGAGAGGGAAAGAGGAGAGAGAGGGGAGAGAAAGGAGAGAGAGAAGAGAGAGAGAGAGGAGAGAGAGGGGGAGAGAGAGAGAGAAAGAGGAGAGAGAGAGGAGAGAGAGAAAGAAAGAGAGAGAGAAGAGAGACGGAGGAGAGAGAGGAGAGAGACAAAGAAAGGGCCCAAGAAAGCAAGACTCCCCTCAAGCCAACACATGGAGGGTGGGTGTCTTGCCTCGATCTCGTAGGCCAGTCCTGCAAGAGCCTTAGTGAAGATGTCAGCCAGCTGATGTGCGGAAGCGACATGCGGCGTACAAATGGTGTCATTCATGACATACTAGCAGATGAAGTGACAATCGATCTCGATGTGCTTGGTCCTCATATGAAAGGTGTCGTTGCTGGTGATGAAGGTGGCAGCTTCGTTATCACAGTACATCTTCATAGGCGAGGCAGGAGCGAAACCAAGCTCGATGAGGAGGGACCTCAGCCAAAGCATCTCTGCTGTGGTATCAGCCATGGCCATGTATTCGGATTCGGCACTAGAATGAGAGACCACTGACTGCTTCTGTGATCGCCAGGTTACAAGGTTCCCCCCATCATAAGTGGCATAGCCACTATGAGACTTCCGATCCTCCTTATCCCCTGCATAACCAGCATCCAAATAGGCTTCAACTCGTAGATGTCCTTGTCTCCAATACAATAGGCCTTTTTCCAGGAGCTCGCTTGATGTAGGCCAGAATACGATACACCCCTTCTAGATGAATAGTGCAAGGAGCCTGCATAAACTGACTCAACACACTGACGGCATATGCGATGTCAGGGTGTGTTACCGTGAGATATATCAGCTTGCCCACAAGGCGACGATACAGGCCTGCATCCTCCAATAATGTAGTTGACTTGTCCCACCAGTCAACGTTCGTTTCCATAAGAGAAGCAACGGGTTTGCAACCCAACATCCCTGTTTCCTCCAAGAGATCAAGAGCATACTTCCTTTGGCATAGAACCATCTGACCCTGCCGATAAGCAATTTCGAGGCCAAGGAAGTACCTTGGAGGGGAGAGATCGTGCGTCACAAAGTGCTGACTCAGATAGGCTTTAGTGGCAGCAACTTCAGCTTCATGGCTGCTAGTGAGGATGATATCGCCAACATAGACAGCCAACACAACACAACCCCGAGGAGTATTCTTGCGCATCACAGTGGGGTCGGAGACCGTGGAAAGAAAACTGTACGCGAACAATAACTTGGAGAACTTGTGAAACCAGGCACGGGGACTTTGCTTCAAGCCATTAATCGCTTTCTTTAGGAGACATACCTGGGAAGACTCCCCCTGAGCAACATACCCAGGAGGTTTCTCCATATACACCTGCTCTGCTAGGTCACCATAGAGAAAGGCATTAGGGACATCAAGTTGATGAAGTGGCCAGGCCTGGTTAAGAGCGACGGAGAAGAGGACGCGGATGGAGTTGAGATGAGCCACTGGAGAGAAGGTCTCAGTATAGTCGAGACCAAAGGCTTGAGAGAACCCCCGAGCCACGAGGCGTGCCTTATGATGAGAAATGGAGCCGTCCAGATTGTACTTAAGGGAGTAAACCCATTTGCATGAGACCACATTAGCATCTGATGGGTGAGGTACCAACTTCCACGTCTCGCGTTGAAGGAATGCAGCGTATTCCGCATCCATAGCAGCTTTCCACTCCGGTACCTGCAAAGCTTCAAGATATGTCTTGGGAATTGACCCAGAGAGGACGGAGAGGGCAAAGTCATTATAGGGTGAGGAGAGACGGGCAGAGGAGACATCAAGATCAGTGGATGATGGTGGTGGAGCGGAGGCTGGAGATGGTGATGGTGATGGAGATGGTTCAGAGGGCTGTGGGAAAGGAGGGTCGGAGGGAGATGGTGCAGAGAGAGGGAGCTGAGGAGGAGACACAGGAGAGGGCGGATCAGGAGGTGATGACTAAGATGATGGTGTCAGGATTATCGTGGTCTGTTCTAGATGAGGAGAAGCTGACGTGGGGCGGGGTGCCAGAACGAGGGAAGATGGAGAGAAAAAGGGAACACCCTCATGAAAAGTAACGTCGGCAGAAGTAATGTAGTGGTGTGTGTCCGGAAAGTATATGCGATAGCCTTTCTGGGTCCGAGCGTAACCCACAAATACTCCTTTGTGTGCCCGGGGGGGCTAACTTGGACAGGCCTGGTGTGTGGTCATGGACAAAAGCTGTGCACCCAAATACTTGTGGAGGTAGGGAAAAAAGCTCTGCATCTGGAGATAGCCTCTGAACAGGAATCGCATTCCCAAGTGCAGCTGAGGGTAGATGATTCACAAGGAAAGTGGCCGTGAGGACTGCATCAGACCATAGATACATTGGAACATGCATGCCGACCAGCAAGGTTCGTACCATATCCAGCAGATGACGATGTTTCCGTTCTGCGACACCGTTCTGTTGAGAGGTATATGGGCAAGTAGTTTGGTGGAGAATCCCTTGTCCTGCACAAAGTTCTTCAATGGCTTTTTGGGTAAACTCCAGAGCATTGTCCGTGCGCAATACTTTCACCGTGGTACCATACTGAATGGCAATCTCCATCAGAAACTGCTGAACACGTGAGAGAACTTCTTTACGGCTCTTGATGATGTAGGTCCAGCTCATTCTGGTGTAGTCATCTAGGAAAACAATGTAGTACTTGCCTCCTGATGGTGAGACGTGCAGTGCGGGACCCCAGGCATCACAATGCACGAGGTCAAATGGACACGACGAAGGAATGCTAGCACGTGCAGGATATGTAGAGCGATGATGTTTTCCCGATTGACATGATTCGCATTTGAATTCTGAAAGACGTAACCATGGTAAAGTATCTTGAAGTTTAGCAAAACTAGGATGCCCCAACCGGCAGTGCCACAAAAAGGAAGTTTCTGAAGGGCTAGAAGAAGCAGATAGCGAGAAAAGAGCATGAATTCCAGCTGATGGAGAGTCCGCCACTAGCTCATAGATGCCACGTCCATTCTCACGGCCCAAACCAAACCTCCGTCCCAAATTGAGATCCTGGAAGATGCATTGATAAGGAAAGAAGAACACTCCACAGTTTAGGGTTTTGGTTATGGCACTAATGGAGAGGAGGTTTGTAGGGAATCCAGGGACATGGAGGACATTATAGAGAGGTAAGGTAGAAGTGGCTTGGGAAACTCCAGAACCATGGACAGGACAGGAGCGACCATCAGCAATGCGGACATCGGGAATGGAGGAGTCTGAATGATAGGAGGTAAGAATGGAAGGGTTACCCGTCATATGGGCCGAGGCCCTTGAGTCAATAACCCAAGGCATATCATTAGAAGTAATGAGGGCGGACATACCTGGAGTGGACATTTTTCCCCCGGCGTAGGATGCGAGGCTGCTGGCCAATGAAGCTAGGTTGGTGGAGGCCGATGGCAGAGTGTGCAGGGCGGATGCACGAGAGGCCTGGATATACGCCAGCTCAGCAGGAGATACAGCAATCTGGAAGCTGCCTGAAGCGGGAGGAGTGACCGCCCCAGGGGTAGGCGCAGATGGGGTAGGTGCACTCGAAGCGACAGAAGTTTGCTTTCCCCTAGAGGCTGCGAGTACCCAAGTCGGCTTCCCAAACTCCTTCCAACACTTGTCGGCATGATGAGACATCTTCCTGCAGTATTTGCAGGGAGGGAAGGAGTTTCGGTTCTTCCCGGATGATGACCCTTTCACAGAGGGCTTTGAGGAACCCCCTGAGACAACAAGTGCAGACACTTCAGTGGAGGGAGGAGCAGATGAGGGCGGTAGACTATCCTGCACATGGAGTGCAGCTGCAAAAATCTCCTCAGTGGGCATGACTCGAGTGCCTCTGAGCACTTGACCCCGTATCATATCTGCAAGCACTGGACGAAGCCCACTGAGAAAGGCTCCTGCCCTAAGCTCGTCCTTGTAGCGGGCTAGTGTCTCAGGATCAGTCGAGGAAGGCTGATATACCTCTAGATTTGTGAATATAGCTTCGATCGCACCATAATAGGCCTGGAGAGATCGGGAACCCTGCTTGCAAGAGAATAAATCCTCATATAGGCGCACAGTCTTACTCACATTGCTCTTGTTGGCGTACATCGTCGCCAGTTTCTGCCATAAAGCGCGAGCGGATGGGTGTGGCTGATCGGCTCCATGATCTTATTCGCGACGCTTTGGCATAGCCATGTGCACACAACAGATTCCAAAGAGCTCCATTCTACATAAGTCGGATCCAATTCCTTCGGCGGGGGATCTGTCAGACGATGTCGGAGTCGGTGAGCGTTAAGAAACTCAAGAAATGCCGTGGACCACGAGCCATAATTGGTGCCATCGAAGGTGTACACTAGACGGGTGAGGGCCGTGACGATCGAATGCTTCCCCGACAGATGAATCCCGGACGAGGAGGGAGCCACCAGGGTTGATGAGATCTCAGACGAGTCGGCCATGACGCTCTCTCTGCCAACAGAGAGGGATGAGGGCGGGAATGATGCCTTGCTGAGGGGAGGTTGACGCCGTCGATGAGATTGCCGCCGTCAAGGTGAGATTGCCGTCGATGGAGAAGGACGCTGCCGATGGAGGAGGACGTTGCCGATCTGGATAGAGATCGCCGCCGTCGATGAAGGAGAACATCGATGGTGGAGGATGCCGCCGATCTGGATGCAGATCGCCGCCGTCGATGAAGGAAGACACTGAAGATCTGAGGACGATGGCACCGCCATCGATGAAGGAGGACGCCGTCATCGATAAAGGAGGACGCCGCTGCCAATTTGAGAAGGACGCCGCCGCCATCGATTCAGGGATTTGAGAAGGACATCGCTGCCATCAATTAAGGAGGATGGCGCCGTAGATGAAGGAGGAGGGACGGGCCCCACGCCACCCTCGGCACGCGTAGACGCGCTCTCCCTCTCATCCGTCGGCGCCAAAACGTCGCCCCTCCCACGTGCCGTCGCCCGTCCCTCTACGTGCACGCCTCTTTCTCTCCCATCCTCGGCCCTTCTGCTCAATCTGGACGACGCCTCCGGTCGCGCGCTCTAACGTCTCCGCCCCCTTGCGATTGCATGCGATGAGAGAGGGAGAGGAAGCGAGGATGTGCTCTCTCTCTCTCTCTCTCTCTCTCTCTCTCTCCGGGCGTGAGGGATGCTGATGTCGCGAGACAAAGTCAGCGGGACCAAGGGAACGGGGTAAGGGAGGGGAAAGGGCCGCCATCTTTCCCTGGTTGGGCGCTTCGTCTAGCATTGTGATTTAGTTTGGACGGCCGCTCCGTCTATTATTCGAGATTAGGTCGCAGCTACCCGTGCTCGTGGCCTCCTCGTTCATTTTATCCTCTTCCCGTCGGCGTCGGCGGTATTAATCCAGCTTTACTCCCGTCTTGCTGTCATGAAATTCGAACTCCATGGGAGATAGTGCGGTCCTTGAACTTGTCCTCCGATTAATATTTTTTCTTGCGTCCCTCGGCCTATTGCCCGCTTATGCGAGATTTGATTTTGTGGGATTTCAATTGCGCGCTTTTATGGGACACGTCCGTCCTGCGCGGTCCGAATTCTAACCATTAGGGTGTTGACCTCCACTTTGATTCGTATCGAAATGTTCTTGTGCGGACAAGAAGCGAGTTCTCCGCGGACACGCGTGAAAGGGTCGAACCCGCCGGAACGGCGCTGCGCTACTCTTCATTCTCTTCGTTGCACGGCCCCTTGTCCGTTCTCTTCGTTGCACCGCGATCCAAAACGAAAAGGGAGGGGGAGAGCAAAGGGTGCAACACGAGGACTTCCCAGGAGGTCACCCATCCTAGTACTGCTCTCGCCCAAGCACGCTTAACTTCGGAGTTCTGATGGGATCCGGTGCATTAGTGCTGGTATGATCGCACCGGATATGCAATGCGCCCCCATCCTATTTGTCCGTGCTCACCCGATCCGCGCCGGGCCCCGGGCCCAAGGCACCGGGCCCCACGCCACCCTCGGCACGCGTAGACGCGCTCTCCCTCTCATCCGTCGGCGCCAAAACGTCGCCCCTCCCACGCGCCGCCGTCGCCCTCTACGTGCACGCCTCTTTCTCCCACCCTCGGCCCTTCTGCTCAATCTGGACGACGCCTCCGGTCGCGCGCTCTAACGTCTCCGCCCCCTTGCGATTGCATGCGATGAGAGAGGGAGAGGAAGCGAGGATGTGCTCTCTCTCTCTCTCTCTCTCTCTCTCTCTCTCTCTCTCCGGGCGTGAGGGATGCTGATGTCGCGAGACAAAGTCAGCGGGACCAAGGGAACGGGGTAAGGGAGGGGAAAGGGCCGCCATCTTTCCCTGGTTGGGCGCTTCGTCTAGCATTGTGATTTAGTTTGGACGGCCGCTCCGTCTATTATTCGAGATTAGGTCGCAGCTACCCGTGCTCGTGGCCTCCTCGTTCATTTTATCCTCTTCCCGTCGGCGTCGGCGGTATTAATCCAGCTTTACTCCCGTCTTGCTGTCATGAAATTCGAACTCCATGGGAGATAGTGCGGTCCTTGAACTTGTCCTCCGATTAATATTTTTTCTTGCGTCCCTCGGCCTATTGCCCGCTTATGCGAGATTTGATTTTGTGGGATTTCAATTGCGCGCTTTTATGGGACACGTCCGTCCTGCGCGGTCCGAATTCTAACCATTAGGGTGTTGACCTCCACTTTGATTCGTATCGAAATGTTCTTGTGCGGACAAGAAGCGAGTTCTCCGCGGACACGCGTGAAAGGGTCGAACCCGCCGGAACGGCGCTGCGCTACTCTTCATTCTCTTCGTTGCACGGCCCCTTGTCCGTTCTCTTCGTTGCACCGCGATCCAAAAACGAAAAAGGGAGGGGGGAGAGCAAAAGGGGTGCAACACGAGGACTTCCCAGGAGGTCACCCATCCTAGTACTGCTCTCGCCCAAGCACGCTTAACTTCGGAGTTCTGATGGGATCCGGTGCATTAGTGCTGGTATGATCGCACCGGATATGCAATGCGCCCCCATCCTATTTGTCCGTGCTCACCCGATCCGCGCCGGGCCCCGGGCCCAAGGCACCGGGCCCCACGCCACCCTCGGCACGCGTAGACGCGCTCTCCCTCTCATCCGTCGGCGCCAAAACGTCGCCCCTCCCACGTGCCGTCGCCCGTCCCTCTACGTGCACGCCTCTTTCTCTCCCATCCTCGGCCCTTCTGCTCAATCTGGACGACGCCTCCGGTCGCGCGCTCTAACGTCTCCGCCCCCTTGCGATTGCATGCGATGAGAGAGGGAGAGGAAGCGAGGATGTGCTCTCTCTCTCTCTCTCTCTCTCTCTCTCTCTCTCTCCGGGCGTGAGGGATGCTGATGTCGCGAGACAAAGTCAGCGGGACCAAGGGAACGGGGTAAGGGAGGGGAAAGGGCCGCCATCTTTCCCTGGTTGGGCGCTTCGTCTAGCATTGTGATTTAGTTTGGACGGCCGCTCCGTCTATTATTCGAGATTAGGTCGCAGCTACCCGTGCTCGTGGCCTCCTCGTTCATTTTATCCTCTTCCCGTCGGCGTCGGCGGTATTAATCCAGCTTTACTCCCGTCTTGCTGTCATGAAATTCGAACTCCATGGGAGATAGTGCGGTCCTTGAACTTGTCCTCCGATTAATATTTTTTCTTGCGTCCCTCGGCCTATTGCCCGCTTATGCGAGATTTGATTTTGTGGGATTTCAATTGCGCGCTTTTATGGGACACGTCCGTCCTGCGCGGTCCGAATTCTAACCATTAGGGTGTTGACCTCCACTTTGATTCGTATCGAAATGTTCTTGTGCGGACAAGAAGCGAGTTCTCCGCGGACACGCGTGAAAGGGTCGAACCCGCCGGAACGGCGCTGCGCTACTCTTCATTCTCTTCTGCACGGCCCTTGTCCGTTCTCTTCGTTGCACCGCGATCCAAAAAAGGAGGGGGAGAGCAAAAGAGGTGCAACACGAGGACTTCCCAGGAGGTCACCCATCCTAGTACTACTCTCGCCCAAGCACGCTTAACTGCGGAGTTCTGATGGGATCCGGTGCATTAGTGCTGGTATGATCGCACCGGATATGCAATGCGCCCCCATCCTATTTGTCCGTGCTCACCCGATCCGCGCCGGGCCCCGGGCCCAAGGCACCGGGCCCCACGCCACCCTCGCACGCCGTGACGCGCTCTCCTCTCATCCGTCGGCGCCAAAACGCCGCCCTCCCACGTGCCGCCGCCCGTCCCTCACGTGCACGCCTCTTTCTCCCATCCTCGCCCTTCTGCTCAATCTGGACGACGCCTCCGTCGCGCGCTCTAACGTCTCCGCCCCTTGCGATTGCATGCGATGAGAGAGGAGAGGAAGCGAGATGTGCTCTCTCTCTCTCTCTCTCTCTCTCTCCGGGCGTGAGGGATGCTGATGTCGCGAGACAAAGTCAGCGGGACCAAGGGAACGGGGTAAGGGAGGGGAAAGGGCCGCCATCTTTCCCTGGTTGGGCGCTTCGTCTAGCATTGTGATTTAGTTTGGACGGCCGCTCCGTCTATTATTCGAGATTAGGTCGCAGCTACCCGTGCTCGTGGCCTCCTCGTTCATTTTATCCTCTTCCCGTCGGCGTCGGCGGTATTAATCCAGCTTTACTCCCGTCTTGCTGTCATGAAATTCGAACTCCATGGGAGATAGTGCGGTCCTTGAACTTGTCCTCCGATTAATATTTTTTCTTGCGTCCCTCGGCCTATTGCCCGCTTATGCGAGATTTGATTTTGTGGGATTTCAATTGCGCGCTTTTATGGGACACGTCCGTCCTGCGCGGTCCGAATTCTAACCATTAGGGTGTTGACCTCCACTTTGATTCGTATCGAAATGTTCTTGTGCGGACAAGAAGCGAGTTCTCCGCGGACACGCGTGAAAGGGTCGAACCCGCCGGAACGGCGCTGCGCTACTCTTCATTCTCTTCGTTGCACGGCCCCTTGTCCGTTCTCTTCGTTGCACCGCGATCCAAAAACGAAAAAGGGAGGGGGGAGAGCAAAAGGGGTGCAACACGAGGACTTCCCAGGAGGTCACCCATCCTAGTACTGCTCTCGCCCAAGCACGCTTAACTTCGGAGTTCTGATGGGATCCGGTGCATTAGTGCTGGTATGATCGCACCGGATATGCAATGCGCCCCCATCCTATTTGTCCGTGCTCACCCGATCCGCGCCGGGCCCCGGGCCCAAGGCACCGGGCCCCACGCCACCCTCGGCACGCGTAGACGCGCTCTCCCTCTCATCCGTCGGCGCCAAAACGTCGCCCCTCCCACGTGCCGTCGCCCGTCCCTCTACGTGCACGCCTCTTTCTCTCCCATCCTCGGCCCTTCTGCTCAATCTGGACGACGCCTCCGGTCGCGCGCTCTAACGTCTCCGCCCCCTTGCGATTGCATGCGATGAGAGAGGGAGAGGAAGCGAGGATGTGCTCTCTCTCTCTCTCTCTCTCTCTCTCTCCGGGCGTGAGGGATGCTGATGTCGCGAGACAAAGTCAGCGGGACCAAGGGAACGGGGTAAGGGAGGGGAAAGGGCCGCCATCTTTCCCTGGTTGGGCGCTTCGTCTAGCATTGTGATTTAGTTTGGACGGCCGCTCCGTCTATTATTCGAGATTAGGTCGCAGCTACCTGTGCTCGTGGCCTCCTCGTTCATTTTATCCTCTTCCCGTCGGCGTCGGCGGTATTAATCCAGCTTTACTCCCGTCTTGCTGTCATGAAATTCGAACTCCATGGGAGATAGTGCGGTCCTTGAACTTGTCCTCCGATTAATATTTTTTCTTGCGTCCCTCGGCCTATTGCCCGCTTATGCGAGATTTGATTTTGTGGGATTTCAATTGCGCGCGTTTCTGGGACACGCCCGTCCTGCGCGTCCGAATTTCTAACCATTAGGGTGTTGACCTCCACTTTGATTCGTATCGAAATGTTCTTGTGCGGACAAGAAGCGAGTTCTCCGCGGACACGCGTGAAAGGGTCGAACCCGCCGGAACGGCGCTGCGCTACTCTTCATTCTCTTCGTTGCACGGCCCCTTGTCCGTTCTCTTCGTTGCACCGCGATCCAAAAACGAAAAAGGGAGGGGGGAGAGCAAAAGGGGTGCAACACGAGGACTTCCCAGGAGGTCACCCATCCTAGTACTGCTCTCGCCCAAGCACGCTTAACATCGGAGTTCTGATGGGATCCGGTGCATTAGTGCTGGTATGATCGCACCGGATATGCAATGCGCCCCCATCCTATTTGTCCGTGCTCACCCGATCAGCAATGTATAATTAGTTATTCTTTTAAGATCTGCTACTGGGTTGTGTTGATTTAAAATATTTTTAATGACATTCATTTCTTACTTATATTGTAGAGCTGAGGAAGGGGTGGTAATGGTTTGTGTTAATAGTCAAGTGAAAGATTCGGCAAAGTTTAATGGCTAGGTGAGTATATTTGTAGTGCTGTGATTTTTAGCTGAGTATAGCTGAGTAGGTAAGTTTCTTCCTTTTACTGGGAGGAACTACTTTTTTAATTTCAACGTCATTAATTGTTTACAGTTTCAACTTTTATTCCGCTGTTTTTGTGTAAAATTATTTTTGCTGTATATTTCTTTACATATTTGTGTTTTCAACTTTTATCTGTATATAAATTCCTGCGGAAACACTATGAACTATTGGGTACTGTAAGTAATCAAAAATGGATCTTCGATGTTTTTATTTCTAAATCCATTCTAACATTAAGAAAAAACGAATGGCTCTGGTGTTTAGAACAATATTTTACTTACATTCTTGCAACACACACTGCTAGAATTATGTAGTATCCAATATAGCAAATATTGTGCTGTAGCTATTCAGTGGGTATTTGCATGCACAGAGTACAAGATGCGTGTTTTCATATGCTCTGTAACCCAAGTCACTGATGTACAATGAAATCAACGAGGAATTAAAGAGGGACAGAGATGTCAAAATATGCTTACAGATATAATATATTGAGGTGTATAGAAAGATATATTGATAGCATTTTAATCCTTTGTCCCCTAAGTTTGAGTAATTTATTTCGGAATAATACTTTTACCGATTTAATGTACCTGGCGTCCAAATATTACATTCTTCTATGATATTGGGTTCATTTAGTTAGTTGATTTACTCCATTGTATTACAAATGTTATTCCTAATCATTCAAAGTATATTCACTTTGATAATACCGTATTTAATTGTCATTCAAAAATTGTATATAATATTTTACCATAGTTTTTACTTCTTGAAGTCTCCTTTTGAAGCGATGACATCATTTTACCACATTTCAAAAAATAACTGAATGTTTAAATAGGATATGCCATTTTAATTTCTCCAGCAACAGTGACTTTGTAAGTGTCTTCATTTGTAATTTGGGAAATATGATGCATCCAGCTATGTATACTTTTAACCTACTTTGGTCCTTAATTATGCTTGAAAATCTTACAAGAATTGACGTTTGATCATTCTATTAGATTGAGTGTGTGGTACCACCGTAAACACCACTAAACAAATTTGGTTCATATTTGTTTTAGTTATAGTTATAGCTACACAAATAATTTCAGGTTTAATCTAGATATATTGATTATTGGTGAGAAATTTATTATTATGATTTTAATTATTTGCATGTGAGGGTGTGGAATTCGAGCCAAATCCTTCAGGGAAAACGCCTAAGTATTGTCTGGGTATGCTTTTGAATCAAGCGAATTGGCATTTCTTTTATGTCGGATTGAGCGGATATGGGTTTGATCAGTAGATTACGGACCATCAAATAGAATCTATGAATCCATCAATCAATTTTCCTTGCATCACCATTTAGTTGAGAATTACCCTTCTTCTCCCACTATATCCAAATGACTCATCGATTACGCCATCAAATCCTAAATTTTATGGCGCCACGTAGTAAGTTCGACGATGCCCAGGGAGAAGAATTAGATATAAATACTATATTGTTTTTATCAAAACACTGCGTTTTATCATGAAGCGTCAATAGTGACTCATTTATTGACTGAGTATGCCCACTCCACAATGTTACTGATGTCCGTTTCTCATTTGAGAATACCCATTTTCAACTGCACATTATGTGATGAAACGGTAATCTTTTCCTTCAGTGCTGCGATCCAAAAAATCATGTATTCACAAAGTAATAAATCACAGACAATGCAAGGCAACCAATAAACTACTTCCCCTCAATGCTCAAGCAATATAAACTTACCAATCCGTTCGCCTATTACCTTTCAAATTTGGTACTTCTTTACCCTGGGAGAAAAAGGACACCGTCAAGACCAACACAATCCACCCAAGATAGACATACTAGAAACCTATATTCTGCCAATAACTCATGAACAATGCAAAAAACTTGAGAAACCCCATTTTCAACTTCACCATTTGGGAACTAATCACAACATCTCATCTTCTCAATTACCGACGCATGAACAAAAAAAAAAAAACTATACAAAGGCCAGCAAAAAGAACATGCTACTTGCCCCTCACATTGGAGACGAGCTCCTTGATAAATCTCACAGACTTGGTCACAGGAGAGTTCGCGGCCATGACATTATACAACACGTTCTCCACCTCCGCCATGGACGGCCTTTTCCTAAACCTGGTCACCACTTTCAACCCCGTCTTCTCCTCGTCCTCGACAAGCACAGCCCACGTCTCCCCGCTAAAAATCCCATCTTTCACGCATCTAAACACAGCGGCCTTCTTCGTGCTCAGCAGTCCCTTCACCTCCATCCCGGTAAACGAGTACACCACTTCAAAGGAAGCGACAAAGCCCCGCTGCTCAGTCTCCAGCTCTTCTTCTTCCTCCAGCCTCCATCTAGGGTTGAACAGAACGACAGGCTTAGGGTAAACTTCCTCGCAGAAGCTCCTCAGCCGTCCGATCATGGCGGGTTCTAACGAGACGAACACGATAACGTCGGCAGAGACGGAATTCGGAGAAGTAGAGAAGTCGGAGACGACGTGGACGACGGGTTTTGCGCCTTTCTTCTTGATGGGTAGCTCGGAGAAGACGTCGGAGGCGAGCTTTGAGAGGGAGTCCGGGGAGTCGTCGTCGGCCAATGGGATCTCGACGCGTAGCCTTGTCTGCTTCTGGCGCTTCAACCGCTTGCTGGGGAGGGGGGCGAGGTTGTTGAGAGGCTTCTGGAGAGTGGAGGAGAGGCAGGACTTAGCCTGCGAGACGGCCTCTTCTCTGCTGGACGGCGGGGAGAGCGTAGAAGACGAGGAAGAATGATCTTCACGGAGAGATTTAACGGTGACGGAGACTGCATGTTTGCGAGAGGAGAAGTGAGACGAAGGGAGAGAACGAGGGGAGATGAATAGGCGAAGGCTGGCTGGAGTGGGCTGCTGAGAGAGGAATTTTGGAAGGGGGAGTTGGCCTGGGAGAGAGCTCAGGACGTTGGAAGACGCTGCCATGGCGAGGAAGAAGAAAGAGAAGGTGAAGGATATCCTTGGGGATAAGGGGGGAAGAGAGAGGCTGATGGTGTTCCCAGGATAATCAGCGTCGATGTTGTCGATTTCCCCAATCGTGACCGTCCATTTTGCCTCTTCGATTATCTCGCCATGAGGACCGATTTGGGGGAAAAACGAGGATTTCAAAAAACAATAACCCAACCTGTTTTCATCCAACGGTGCCCTGCATAACCCCGTCTAGGAAAACAAAGGGGTGGGAAATTAAATATGCGACAAGACATACTTAACCTAGCAGTAAGGTACTTGTTACCTCGATTCTGCGTCTCCGCCCCTCTCTTCATCTGTTGAAGCAAAAGAATGAACATTTATTCATCTGGGATTTCATGATAATGAAGACATAAATTTCAGGCTTGTTGGACGGATGGAGAACGGTCTCCGTTCGTCTGAAAACGTCATCCGTGAGGAAAGACGAAAGGATGGCTGAACGAAGCGTATTCAATCATCCGTCATCTGCGACGCATGACTGCTCACGGAAATGACGGAGTAGAAGACAAGGATGACTCTCTCTCTATCAATCGCTTCCTCTCTCTCTCTGCGGACGGCTTCTTCCCCCCCTCTTCTCTCTCTCTATGGATCGCTTCTTCTCCTAGGGATTCGGATATACTGTTCGAATGTTCGATCGGATTGGGCATGAACAAATCCGAACACCAATATGTCAAGTTCAGGTCCGATCCGAACACCAATTTGATTGAATGGCTCTTCGGATCGAATGTTCGAATACGTGTTCGAATCGGATCGAATCGAATGTCCTCTCTCTGTCTCTCTCGCTCTCTCTCTCTCTATCACTCCCTCTCTTTCTCTCTCTCTATTGCTTACTCTCCCTCTCCGCTCTCTCTCGATCACTCCCTCTCTCTCTTTTGATCACTCCGTCTCTCTCTCTCTCTCTCTCCCTCTCTCGCTATCTCTCTCGCTCTCTCTCTCTCTGTCTCACTCCCTCTTGACTGCTCCCTCTCCCACTCTCTCTCTCCGTCTCTCGATCACTCCCTCTCGACCACTCCCTCTCCCACCCTCCCTCCGCCCTCTCAGTCTACTTTGTCATCCATCCGTCCGGCATTCGTTCCATTTTCTGCAATGGAGAACTCAAGGAACGGGACTGATGACAGAGTGGTGAACTGATGACGGAGTGGTGACAATAACGAAACACAGATGGATGACAAAACATACAAACTGAAATGTTAAGGACGGATGACTCAATGGAAGTCCATTCAGTCCTGTTTAGTCTGTCGAAAAAATTTCATTTGTCATTTGGATTCTCAAATGGATAATCATGGATCAATCAAGTCATTCATCAAACAGGTGTCACAAGATTCTCATACAGAGAAAAAACAAAATCTACTACTTTATGATCAATAGTATGAAGCACAATCCATAGATGTTTTGAATATGTGGCAATATCTTGCAACAAAACATACTCTTACAACACATCCATTTTATCAAATAATTAAAGCCCTCTCAGGAGAAAGTGAAGAGAGAAAACAGGAATTACTTTAACAAACAGGAATTATTTTATCAAATAATTAGTATATGAAAACAGGTTTACTTCAAATAATAAGAGTGCATGGTAGCTAGTGAAGCTGCAAAGGACGCCTTGTATATACCATTGGTTTACTTCAAAGAGTACAAGGAGCTAGGAATCTTTAACGCAGAGGTTTTTTAATTGTGCGATAACCTGAGTATTATACGTTTGGCAAACAATGAGGCATACCATGAGCATTCAAAATATATGTATGTGTGGTATCACATGATCCAGGAGTTGCTGAGGCCATAGAGAGATTGCTCTTCGAAAGGTGCACGCTGAGGATAATGTCACATAGATATTGACAAAGGCAATCCCAATAGAGAAGCTTCATTAGTGCTCGCATAGACTTCACCTTGGAGGTACCTCGATGAAGGTGGAGAACCTAGAAGATGGTGGACTGACATATGCTTGGGCTGAGGAGTCAACCAGGGTAGAGATTGTTGAAATTTTCAAAACCTAGCCAAATGTTATGTGATTATGGTGGCTGAATTGGCAAATGCTATATTTAGTTGCATATTTTAAATAACAGGATCCTGACTACTTTATAAGGGGGCACATAGGCCATTTGGTGTGCCTATAAAGGACCCCCATTCCTCTTATTTTCTCATTCCCTCTTGGATTCTTTATGATCCCATTGAGTTCAGTTCCATCTGAGATTTCCTTTAAACTAGAAGTTTATCTCTCCCTCTTTCTGGTGGAGATTGCACAACGAGCCAACCCACGTTTGTGGCCGTTGGAGTAGCAACTGCCGCCACCTTCTTTCCCCACGTTTCCCACCTTCTTCTTCCACTCCATGGATCTATAAGATCCCAAAACTTCATTGCTTTCGGGGGCGATTTTAATTTGAAGAAAAGATTACTTCAGGAAATCTCGCCCATCGGTTTCTCCTCAGCCGCCGCTGTCGCCGCCGGAAATGCCGCCGCCGCCGTCGCTGAGGGAAGGCCCTCCTGCTGCCATCTCCATTGTTTGTTATCCTTATCGGGCCGTTCTTTCTCCTCCGACGGACTGTTTCTCCCTCTCAATCGCTCTCTCTTTCCCCGTTAACTCTCTCAATCCTCCCTCTTTCTAGGTCCCCCTCTCATTCACGCTCTTATTTCCCGTCTCTCAAAATTGTCTCTCTTCCTAGTTATTTCTCCTTCGCCCTCTCTTTTCCCGTTGTCTCTCTCATCGCTCGCTCTCTCTCTTTTCCCGTTCACCCTCTCATCGCTCTCTCTCTTTTCCCGTTCACTCTCCCATCGCTCTCTCTCTTCCCCTTCTCTCTCTAAATCACGTCCCGTTCTAAATCCCCTCTTTTCTGTCGTTATTTCTCTCGTGCGTTCTCCCTCTCGTTAACTAGTCTCTCCCTCTCTTATCACACTCTATTTGGCGTTCTCCCTTTTTTCTATTGCATTTACTCGTGCTTTCTCTCTCTTAGTAACTCGTCTATCTCTCTCTCTCTGCCGCGCTCACTCTCCGTGTATCTCTCTATTCCTGCTGTGTTCCCCCTTGCCCTACCTCTGTTTCCTTCTATTTCTTTCTCAGTAACGCGCTTCCTCTTCTCTCCAGTGCTAATTCTCTATTTTTTCTCTATCGACTATCTCATTCACTCTCTCTATCGGTCTTTCTCTCTATCGGACCCTCTCTTAATCGTATCTCTCTCCCCCGTTATTTCTCTCAGTCAACTCTCTTCCCAGTTCTCTGTAGCTCTCTCTCTCTCTCTGTCGGCGAGCTCCCCTCTGATGCTATCTCTCTATCACGCACCCCGTTTTCTCTCTCCCCGCCTGCTCCCTCTCCTTCTGTTGCCTAATTCTTCCCTCAACCACACGCCTATCATCCACACTCTCCTCTTTTCTTTTCTTTTCTTTTCTCTCCTTATATCTTCTCTATTTTCCCTCATTCTATCTTCTCTATTTCTCCCGTTATCTCCCACATCCCGCTCGTTATAATCACATCCCACTACTCTTCCTTTGACTCTCCCTCTCTTCCTCTCATTTTTCTAAACCCCTCTCTCTCTCGCCGGGCCACGTCTGCGATCCGTCCTGCGTCACTTTCCCTCTTTCCTTCCCTCCTCTCCCTCTCTCCCCCTCTCTCTCTTTCCTAGAGTTAGTGCTCTCTAGATGGTGAATGATAATGCCAATTTCTGGGTTTTAAATTGTCGTTGGTTAGTGAGATTATTTTCTATATATATATCAGTACTTAGGGAAATTTAGCTAGTGATGAGTACAAATAATCTCCATAGAGAATTATGATTCATGATACAATATTCATACTAGGCGAGATGGTAATATCAAGTCAAAGATTGTATATAATTATAATTCAAACTTGTATTTAGCAAAGAAAAGCGGAAATGAAAGTAGAATGATGCAAAGCGTGACGTGAGTGAGGTAGGGAACACGTCAGATATGATATGACGATAGAGAGACAAGACTATGGGGACGTATGGAGGTGGTGTGATAGTGAAAGATGATCCTAGAATTAAATTCTGCTATGGACAATGTCAAGAAATACCAATGTAAGGTGAAGACACTTACCACAGATCCTTATGTTCTGCCATGATCACGATGATTTACGAGTGCTGGTAAGCTCCCCCTCTTCTTTAATCCTTCTTCCCACACAACCAAGGCACTAAGAACACACTTGATGGATCTCCAAAACTCACTATCTTACAATCAGCCCACATGAATATGAAGCGAGTTCAATGATGATTTTCACAGTGATTCAGGCCTCTATTTATAGATCAAAGAGTATGGACGGAAAGAGAAGGGGGAGATGAAGCAATCCTTAGTATTTCAGCGTAATCAGACTTGTGGACCGTCAGATATTGTATTTTGAATTTGGCGCAATCCTTGCCCTTGATTTTTCTCTCTCCTCGTCATTAACACAAACACTTTCTCTTTTTCCATAGCTCCTTTTCATGGGTCCACAATGCCCCCTGCAAAAAAAAAATGACAGCGTGTCAAATAATGATAGTGTAGCTAATCATTGCGGTACTGCTCGATTCGTCACAATTCGACAAACTGAATGGTGACACATGGCAGATGCTATTTTAAATCTGAAAAAGGTTTTTAAAAAATTATTTTTAAAAATCTCTAACATAAAAATATAGTTAATATATATTTTTGCTTAGAAAATTCATATCGATTCAAATATACCTACAATTTTTTTAAAGTATATTTTTCATTTTAAGACTAATTTATATAAGATAATGTAAGAAAGTTCCATAATAATTCACTAAAATCCACAAAAAATATTTTAATGCATAATACATATAAATATCATAAAGTTAAACCTGTAATTTGTGTGCTATCAGCAACGATGTCAGGATGTAATGAGCCTAAGGACTACGCCTTAGGTGTTTACTTCGTATCAGCTCATTAATTATCCTCATGTTCGTGTGCATTTGTTCAGCTCCAAATAAACTTGAAGGTCAACACGCAAAAATAAAAAAAGGACATGTTGTTTATCTAACGTGAAATAAGGCAAGAAGACATGAAGGAAAATGTCAAAAAGAATAAGGAGAATCTTCCTGAGCAAGATAGAGAAGGTCCACGACCTATAATCAGGTTTTAAATCCCATCTTCTGTTTGGAGCTCTGAAGAAGATGGTGGCTGAAAAGGCGTACTCGAGAAACAATTTCATCATGGGTATGGTGGCAAAAGTCTCAACATAATATGCCATACTAGTCTACAAATAGATGGGACACCAAAGGAGTATGCTTGGGAATATGCATATGCTTTGGAATATGCACCCAAGACTGAACCTATTGGAGAATGAGCTCAAAATTAGGATTTTAACACATCATTTGTATTTTTGAGATTATTCAATGAAAATATGAACCTTTACTCACTAAGTAATCTTAGCTAGTGATAAGTACAGATCATCTCCATACGGAATGGTGGTTAAGGATTTAATATTCTTAATACAGTTATTATTGATATGAGATACATACTAATTAGAATGAAATCGAGTGACAAGAAAATGCGATGATTAAGTAATATAAAGTTGAGGATAGTAGTGATGAGGGACCATCCCGTTGAGCACACCCCGACTCGTCGTCAGCCACGTCGCGGAGCCCGAGCCGATGTGAAGAACCCGAGCTTTCACTACCAGGTTTGAAGATTGCATCCACATCATGTTGTTCTCTCGTGTTCGCGTTGTTTTACGGTTTAACAGAGACCCTTCTTGGTTTTACGGAGGGGTCTAATTCGCTACACTTGTTTTATTTCATCACCCATGCGTGGGTACGGACCTCCCCCATGAGAATCTCATGTTTTGGTGTCTTTTGTTCACCCTTTCAAGGGGGGTAAGTCATGCATGGCTTCTTCCTTTTTGAAATACTTCTAGGGGGGGGGGGGGAAGCCCACTAAGCCTCTTCCCTCTAAAGGAGCCCGTTAGGGTACTCCTAACTAGGGTTTGGCGGTCCCGGTTTGATTTGGTTTTCTGAGATGGACCTAAACCTTAACTGAAGTTTGGTCCGGTTTTGTTCGGTCCCGGTCCAGTCCAGTACGAGGGTGGCAGAGGCATTGTGTGCGTGGAGCAGCAGCGATGAGCACTTGGGGCAGGTGATGGGAAGGGCGACGGGGAGGGGGATGGGTAGTGCGTGGGACAGGGTTCGGTTCGGCCCGGTCCGGTTTTTTGGCATGGACCTAAAGCTTACCTGACGTTTGGTCCAGTTCTGGTCCAGTCTTGTTCGGTCCCGGTTTGGTCCGTCCCCACTCCAAAATGTCAAAGCCTACTCCTCACCCCCCCCCCCCCCCTCCCCCTCCCCCTCTCTCCTTTCGCTATAAAGGTAAGGGGGAGGTCACGATCTGGGAGAGTGGTTTTGTTTTTCACCTGAAAAAGAACTTGGATATGGTAAACTAGAAAGTTATTCCCGCTCTAGGGTTTTCACTGTTCCCTTCGCTCGACCATTCTTCCATCCCTCTTCTCTTGACCGAGTGCTACCGTAACGCTAGGCGTCCTCCTTCGTGCACCGACTCAATCCGTGGTAGAACTCCTCGCCTATAGCCATCCTTGAACCCTCATCAAAGGTCTTAGGCCGGTCGACACTCATGCTCCTGCTCCAGAATCACCGTAGTGGTCGTGCAGGTTCGAACCCCAGACTTCTCGTTTCCGAGTCAAAGTGCCCGCGGTACAAGGGGTCACGTTGTGGCCAGAATTGCACCCCGCTCGTGTTGTTTGGTTATCGCGACAGTTGCGGTCAAGGCAATCGTTCGCTTCCACCATGGGACATCGGTACTTGTGGCGGACACCCTTCCCCTTCGCTGCTCGACGCCCGACCCGTCGGCTGGAGGGCATGGACTGTACTTCCGCTTCGTCTCTGTCCCGGCCACAACGAACACGACGACTGCATCTACCCAGTCCGGCCCTTCGCCTTGCTCCTTGCCGTGATGCCGCCCCTCCCATTCCCACTATTTTTATCATCCACGATGCAGCTGCTGTTCATCATCTTCCTCAGCAGAATACTCCCTTCGACCAATCATTTGGTCGGGGCTGGTGTGAACGCAACACTGTATAGGAGTGTTGCTGACTCTTCTCTGATCCCAGCACCAGGGTGCGTCCCCCACGGTGGCTTCTGCTGCCATAGCAGTTGGCAGCTATCCTGATAACCCTATCGACGGTTCTCCGGCTGCGTCGTTGCAAATTATCTTCGCCGCCCCTCCCGGTGGCTTAGTCGACCATCCCAGTCCACGATCGGTGGTATTCCAGGACGAGCAGTTCCTTCGTTGGACGGGTTTCACCACTTGAGGATGGTTCCATCAGTTTTCCCCTCTGGGTTACTTTTTTCTCACTCCGCTCCCTTTATTTCGCAGTATTGTTATTTCTTGCAGTGACGGGCCTTGACTGCTCCACTGCCCGGAGAGATCCTTTGACGACGACGTAGGACTAGCCACTTTCTCGAGTTAGGGTACTTCTTTGACAGTGTCGGTCTGCTCGTTTGCGTGGTACGAACGTTATCAGATGGTGAACATCTCTCACTCCGTCAGCCTTCGAGTTGACTGCACGAATCATTGGGAGCTTGGTCAGGCCACAATATTCCTCTGTGTCGTTACTTGACTCATACCTCATATCATTCGGCCGCTAACGTGTTTTCTCATTGATTTTACTATATTTGAACGCATCCTATCTTTGTCGTTGCTTCTCTTTCACGGCCGTCCCCTGTGGTGTAACATGGGCCGGTCGACGTGGACGTCGTGTTACATCAAGTAGTCACTAGGTAGTGATAATTAGGATTTGAGAAGATCAAGTGAATGCGATAACGAAATGATGATGACGCGAAGAATGACATCAAAGATGTACGAATTGAGCTGATAAATGATGAGTAAGTTAACAATAAGATGATGATGTGAAGGAGGTAAGATGTGATCTATAGAACATACATAAGTCATGTGGTGGCAAGATGCGGTAGTGAAATGAATTTAAACTAACAACAATATCGAGAGATAACGGCGTAAGGCAAAGATGATTACCATAGATCCTTACATTCCGCCAGGATCAGTCAATTTTCAAGCGTAGGTAAGCTCCCCCTTTTCTATGTTGCTTCTTCTCACACACCCAAGACACCAAGATTAGACTTGAAGGATCTAAAATACTCATTATCTTTGAATCAACCCACATGAGTAGGAAGAAAGTTTAAGGATGAATTTGACTATGATCCACACATCTTGATGCAGGATGACTAGGGGTTAACGGGGTGATGCATGGTGGCTAGAGGAGACGGGGACTGGGTGACAATGGGAACATGATACTAGGATGACTAGGGGAGGGATGGGATAAAACAGACCACAAATCACACGATCGAATTCGAAGATTTAAATCCGGTGAAAATAATGATGGTGCAGCCCCTTTCCTCGTCGAGGGGGGGAGTACTGTCTTACAACCACCGTGGTGAAAAGAAAGCAACACGTTCAATAAATCCGAATGACGATCGCTAGAAGATTCAAAGACCTATTCAACTAGTTGCTTGAAGATTCTAAAGCCAATCAAATCTGAAGGCGGTGGATGAACAATCGAAGAACACTGAAAAAAGAACACGGACACCAAAGAGTGTAGAAGTACCTCGGCACTAGATAGTGCGTGAAGAGGCTGCGGGAAATTCTCGACGCGTCATTGGCGGGACGATTGACGTGCGCTTCGACAGGGTGTCGCGGATCCAACTGCGCGGTCAGTTGGCGAGGGGTCAAGGGGGGAGTCGCCCCCTTGCGGGGTATGGGGCAGCGCCTTGTAGAATGAAGGATCTGAAGCCGGGATGCTGAAACGGGGCGGGCGGCCTGTGCAGGCGGTGGCCTGCGTAGGCTGCGGCTTGCGCGTGGGCGGGCTGCCTACGTGGGCGACGGCCTGTGCGTGGGCGGGTGAAGGCCTGCGCGGGTAGGCTGCCTGCGTGGGCGATGGCCTGCCTACGGGCGGGCTTGCGCGAGCGACTGTCCGCTCGGGCGGCGGCCTGCGCGCAAGAGGGCCTGCGCGGGCGGTGGCCTGCGTAGGCGGCGGCCGGTGCGTGGCCGGTCTGCTCGCGTGGGCGGCGGCCTGTGCGCGGGTAGGTTGCCTGCGTGGGCAGGCTGCTTGTGCGGGCGATGTCCAGCACGTGGGAGGGCCTGCACGGGTGGCAGCCTGGGTGGGCACCGGGCCTGGGCGATGGGCAGCCTGAGCGCAGGGCAGCGGCCTAGGGACGCGGGTGGCCGAGGGCGAGACGACGGCCTCTTGCGCGGGGCGGCGACCGAAGGCGTAGGGCACAGCAGCGGTGACCGGAACGGGACGGGGAGGAAACTTCAATTCTTGAAAATAGATTGACCAAATATTTCTTGCAACATTGGCCTACATATAGGCCTTGGAGGAAAGAGAAAATACGAGAAATAAAATAAAGTGGACGACGTGTTATTGTGTCACGTCAAAGGGCAGTTCTAGATATGGCGTTGATGACGTGTCATGATGTCGGACGTGTCGTGTGTAAGTGGAGACGCGTCTGATGCCGGTGACTTGACTTGGTCGTTATCAAGGTGGTTCTTCAGTTGATGTTGGCGACGAGTTAGGATGTGGGGCGTCTCGGATGACGGTGGCGGCGACGTCCTCGCCACCACATATTTATAGATTAGAGTGTGGATGGAAGGAAGGGTTGAAGATGAAGTACCCCTGAAAATTTCAGCTCAATCAGACCTCTAGATTGTCAGATATCAAGCCTTGGAGTTGGAGAAATCCTAGCCATCTATTTTTCTATCTCTTGTTATCGTCACTATTACTTCCTCATTTTTCATTGGGAGTTGAGATGTCCATTTCTTAGCTCTTTACTGATCGTCGCGATTGCCTTGTTTTCCACAATGTACACTCTAAAATGCCACATGTAACTGTAGGAGGAAAATAGAAATAATTGGTTTTAAATATTATTATAGAATATTAAGACGTGAGAGAGCATCGCCACAAACCATGTCGCAATTTTCCCTTTTTCACTGACTTCTATTGAAAGACACATTGACACATGTCATTCACGTTAATAAAAGGGAAAAGATTTCTGAATCATTGCTTGACGTGGCACGCGTTACAATGTTCCACATCAGCCCTTTTTCTTTTTTTAATGAATTGCAGGGGTACACGTGTGCCACGTGTGCTGCTACAACTATTGACTCTTATATTTCCTTTCTTTATTTTCTCTTTCAGTTATCACATCACATTTATTTATTGTGATTTAAATCACATTTTTTTTCTTATTGTTCCACGTTGCCTCTACAAATTAAATAAATAAAAGGTGTCACATAATGATTGGGGGAATATGGTGTCACGATTTGTGATGCCATAATTGCACCTTTTGCGTTACAGAATTGCACCTTTTTTATTGGATCAGCTGACTATTATAGAAGCTCTTGATTGGTCTTCATTTGACAAATTGAATGGCGACACATGTCAGCACATTTTAAAGACAAAAAGTACTTCAAAAATTGATTACAAAAATAATGATTATTCATACAACAATAAATATATATTTTGACTTAGAAAATTGATACCACCACAAATATGAGTTCAAAAAATTTATAAAAAAATTCAAAATGAGAAAATTAATTTATTTAAGAATATGACGTTGAAAAAAAAGTTATCATGAAATAAACAAATAACCTATGATTGCACACTGATTTAACCTTCTCATTCTTTCACATCACAGCCGAATTTCAATCATGTAAAAAGTGTCTAGTTCTAGGGACACTCTATTGTGAAGAAAATAGGGACTGATTTGTTAGGTGGATGGACCGCAGATCTGTTAGGGAGCATGGATACTACATAGAGTTGATGCTGAGTTTAAATCTAGATGAAGGAGGTAGATAATATTATGTTGGACGTCGTCTAGGACGTTGTCCGGTCGGCACCGAATATGATGGTTCGGTGCCGATAAGGGATGATGGTATCGAACGTCGATGGTGTTATCGTCCAACGGGTAACCCTAATGGGTCAATGTAACTACGATGCGTAAAATGAGTGCCCCACGTGTCGTACGTGCAGGCTCCGACTTAAGGGAAGCGTCGAGCTCCAAGCTTGGACGGGTCGCCGGGTGACGGCGACGGTGGCCTCTCGAACCTGGTCAGAGTGACGAAGGCCCTTACGGCCGTACGGATTCTATCCATAGGTCTCGCACGTAGCAGACGGTCTTGTCAGTACCGGTAAGACACTCACAGAGTCGTAGTTCTCTCAATTCTATTCTCTCACCTACCTATCTCGAGTGCGGTGGAGTCAATACGAAAGAATACTGCTAAGGATAATATAACGAGCAGGCCGGGGATGACGTACCTCGACGGGCGTGACTCATGGTGCGCTACGGTGGAGAGGTGCCAGAGAGGGTCGGCAGCTCGACTGGCAGTGGTGCAGGAGCGGTGGGCCGATCCGAAGAGAGGGGGAGAGAGGGTGAAGCTGAAGGGCGGCAATGGGATGCTCGAGCGTAAAACCAATTGTGGTGAGCGCGTCCAACGTAAGTGGCGCAGCACGACTTGGAGTTAGAGCGAGCAGCAATGCGCAAACCCAGGGTCGTGGCCCGGTGATTCTATGACACGGCGTACGCTGAGATTCAATGCAAAAATCGAGGGAACAGTTGATGCGCGGGCGGCGCTCTCTCCTTTTACCACTCGGGTTGAGGCAGAATTGCTCTAGAAGAGCTGGCGGGGATTGGCGCGGTCACCGGCAAGGCCGGAGAAAGGTGGCGCAGGGTTGACGTACTCGCCGAGGAGCCGTTTCGTGGGGCACGGACTGCCCCGTGACCAAACGCGGGAGCAAACTTCCCTCGGATGACGTCCTCACCCCTTTGTTGCCGCGGGCAGGAAGGTCAGTGGAAGCACCTTCTTGGTATGGCCAAAATGATTCCCCAACCTCCCCTTTCGGCAGATCTATCGAGTCGCCCTGCAGCGACGATCCTGATCCGTGGCGGCTGTTGACCGCACGACCCGAGCGCTGACGAAGGAATTCCCGCGTCGCGGTTGCACCAACGTCTCCTACGCGAAGATTGAGCGGATTCTCTTCACACTGGGGGAGGGAAGGGGAGAGATGCCGTAGCACCTTACACGGGACCGGCGAGTCGGCGTGGTCCCAGCGCGAGCGTGGACCGGCGAGTTTGTCGCTCGCGGTGTGAGATCGGTTATCTCCCCTACGTTTTCAGTCTTCAGCCCTTATCGCTCCTCTCTCGAATTCCCCTTTCTCTCTCTACGTTGAGACAAAAAAAAAACAACTCACAATTCACTTGCGATTCTTTTTGGTCTGATTCTTTAGGGCGCCCCCCTCTTCCCTAATAAAGGGGAGAGGAAATGGGCCCCCCAAGTTGGGTCAACCAAGGGGAATAAGGGGTCTATTAAGGGGGTGGAGTCCATTAGGGGCCCTTATATAATGGGCCCCCATTACACATAGAAAGGGGAAATTAAGACATTAAAAGGAAGAGAAAACAAGGAAAGAAGGGCACGAGGGAGGGCTAAGGGCCCCTCCCTGTGACGACCACTAGGGATGTGCGGAACGTGTCACAACCGCAATGTTAAGATGGGACGAGAAAAACCCAAAACACGAGAAAGAACAAAGAAAGCAGAACACGATAATTCGAGCAATTTCATCCGAGCTTCGACAATGGCGGCGGGCGGCGTGGACGACGTCGTCGACGACCTTAGATGCCGTTTGCCATCAGAATAATATGAACATTGATTTTGAATTTGATATGTGCCCACCTGATTTGTTGTTTTTACACATTTAAAGATGGACTTATACACAATAATTAAATTTCAACTGATATATTTTTCTAGACGTAAGTGTTATTTTTTTGTAGAAGTTCATTAATATCTCTTGGAAGATCTCTAAATTCAAAGCAAACCAATGCTTCCATTTACTTGATGAGAATTTTAAGATTTAAATGTAGCCATGAAAATGTTTAGGGATTGCTACTTGCTATCCACACACCCAAGGCAAGGTCTTAAATTATACAGTGGTGCCCTGAAAGAAGAAAAAGAAATGTCATAGATTTTTTTGGTCTTACTTATCATTGGAAATATATAATGAGTAAAATGAAGTACCTAGATGTTCAATCTCTGTTTTTACTTGCATAGGTATCGAAATGAAACAATTCTCACACAGATTTGGAAAAAGAGAATTTGTAAAGTGGTAATGGAATCAACACTTCAAGGAGCTGTTCAAACTTCCATATTCATAAGGAGAAATACTCACTCTTATAGTTATCCTACCTTCTCCACTTTTTCCCCACATCTTTGCCATTTCTTAAAGCAGTTCAATACTAAAGATAATTAGATAAATCCTGTAAATATATCCATCTAAATTATTTAATTATGGCCAAACTATTCATAATGGTTAAACTATCCTGTAAATAAATCCTGTGTAGTTTCCAATTATGGTACCTTTTCTGTTAAAAATAATTTAGCCTCCAAAAACTGTAAGAAGCTAGTGGTGAATACTATCTTGATGCCTCCTGGTTATAAAAGGATAATCTAGTGCATATGAAGAAAATATAAATAAATCAAGAAATAGTTCCACTGAGACTTGAATTATTTTTTTTGTATTGGATAGCAAATGTATACCCCTTCAATAGAAAGTTCTTCATCATTAAGAATTTACTTAGTTTACTTCTTTATCATTAAGTATTGAGTTCAACAGTTTGTGGGTCGAAGTACCAGGCATCAGAATGCATCCAAACGACTACACAATGGGAGCTTGTTGTGGTGTCCTATCATGCTCTAAAGTGCAGGTTCTGCAAGAAATTTGATGGCTATGTCCAGTTGACTGGCACTCTTGTAAGCTCATCTTGCATACAAATTCTGGCACTCTTGTAAGCTCATCCTGCATCCACTATTAATTTTTTTTTCTCGAGTATTATGCTGTCAGCATATAGTACAAATTTTTATATGAAACAAAAGATGTAGCTTTTGTATTAAAGACACAACTCCATCGAATTTTTTTTGTCACATAGTGCATTTGAACAAAATGAATGTAGATTGCAGTCACAAAGACGACTAATTATTTAATTCTACCTTTTCATTCCAAATGTCATCTTTTTATTTTGGACGAGTCACACATAACTGAAGAACTAGGTTAAGGACATGTTTTTAAAAATGTTAAAAATAGGCTCTATTGCCTAAATAAAATTGTTGTGTTTTCATGAATGTCAAATAAGTTTACAGAAATAAAAATGCATAATTATATCTGAAAATTTATAGTTGCGTATTTTAATAGATTTGGTTTTCAAGATTTTTCTTATAAATGCAAAGAAATATTAAATAAACTGAATATTTAATAATTTATTTTCTTAAAATTTTTAAGAAGGATCTAGTTTATTTTAATAGAAATAAACTATCATCATGATATCAGACAGAGAAACAAACGGGGAGAGAGATAGAGATAGAAATAGAGAGGGAGATCAAGAATGTGGGGAGGGGGGGCAGAGAGGGAGGGAGACATAGGAAAATGTAGATATACAACGAGAAGAAGACAGATAAAGGATACATGGAGAGATAAAAAAAGTGAGACCAAGAAGGATAGAGAAATAGAGGGAGAAATAGGGACATGTGTGAGTAGGGTTGGAGATTAGGATTGAGGATCGGTTTGACTAGACTAAATCGGGACCATAGGTCCTCAATTTGAGGGTGGACTGGTTTGTCAAACAGGTTTAGGTCCAAGGGTTAAACTGGACTGGAATTGGAAGTATATTATTTGATATTTATTTAATATTTTTTAATAAAATTCTAAAAATATCAAACCCAACTTGACGGAGAGGTTTCTATTGAGCTCAGCGTAGATGCCATATATTTTGCAATCCGTGGGCACCCACTTGATGTAGAGGATATTTAACATTACTATGAACATAATTTTTTTACTTTGACTTTGACATTTTCTTGCCAACCTGACCAGACTGGAACCGGTCTCGACCGGACCGGGACCAAATAAGAACGGACCGGAGCCGGACCAAAGTTTAGGTAAGGTTTAGGTATTTTCTAAAAACCCAGACCGGACCGGGACTGTCAAACCCTATGTATAAGTGTCACACGGTCAAATCTCGAGCTAGGTCTCTTGCTCGAATCTGGCGTGTGCCGACCTCAATGTTCAGGGCAAAACATTGAGCAGCCTTGATCTCTTGCAGCGGAAGTTTCTTTGCAAATGCTTAAGATCGCATAGAAGGGGTTAGAGGAGATGGTGGGGACGCAGTCCCGTCAGGGAATAGGGTCATTGTATTCATATCATAAAAGAGTACATCATCGTTGGGACCATTACATGGGGAAAGACAAGGGGTGATACAAAGAATGAGATGAGGCGCCTTGCGCCAGGGTAGTGTCGCCACGACGCCTCGAGGCCACCACTTCACGCACGCGGGCCCGCTCTGTCGCTGCACAAGTGCGCAGACGCCACCCCTGCCTTGACGATCACACACACCACCAACACCCGTGTCAACACTCGTGCGCAGACTGCGCGATGCCGCCGCATTCGACACCCCCAAGCTGGGTGCTGCGCGCCCAGCACTACCCGCGGGAGCGCTACGCGCCCTCTATTCCATCTCGGCGCTCTCAGTGCGCCACATGCCTTAGTCTCCTGGCGGGATGTCTCCCGGCCCCGCGCCTAGCAATGCAATGCGCGCGCTGCCTGCGCGTCCGCTGCGCGACACCCTGCACAACTCTGCGCGCTTCACTCGCGGCATGCCGCCCAGCCTGCGCGTCCCGCGCCTGCGCGCAGCGCTTCCCACTCCCACGTGGCGCTTGGCGCTCGTGTGTAGCATTGGCGACCGCACGTAGCGCTTGGCTCTGGCACGCGACGCTTGGCCACACACGCACACGACTATCACCCCGCGTGCCCAGCACGCGCGGACCATACCTGATCCGTCCTGCCTTGGGCATGGACGGGCACGTGCACCTTCTACAGTGTATCACCATGTACAGGGGCAATGGCCTGAAAGATCAGGTATTTGGGCATCGCTACCCATAATGACTCAGTCCTTTAATGTGAGCCGAAAAACGCGGACACGCCCTCCCAACAAGCACGCAGGCCTCTGGACAGGGAATGCCACCTAGTTAGGGGCCTAACAGCAAGAGAGAGATTGACGGAGAAAGAGAACCCTCATTAACTCAAAAACATTGCTGTTATGCAGCTTTGGAATATATATGACACATTTCCTAAACCAAAGGGCATCCTCCTAATTGAAAATGCGCACATTGTACACATTAACGTGGTTTTCTTTTGGTCTTTGTCATGACTCTGAATGGTTATTTGGGGATTGCAATCTATAAAACATTAGGTTTTGAAAGAAGTTTCCTTAAAGTCTAGTCATTAAATGACAAGATGTGGTGATCTCTTTTTCTTGAGAGAGTAAAATCTCTTGTAATTTACACAATCTCTCTTCATAGAAACAGCTATGGTTTTAACTTCCTCTTGCTTTTTCATTCTTTGAGAAAATAATTTTGGAACTTTTAGGCACCAAATGAATATGACTCACCAAATCATAACTTGAAATATAAAAAATAAAACCAAATTATAACCAAATAATTATCTGCGTTTTTACTTCTTCAAGCATTTGTATATTTAATCCCTTCTGGACTTCCTAAGGTTGCCTATGATTGTCACTCACAACAAATCTATCCTATTCTAGAACATATTTGGACCTAGTCCAATGATGTCTTCCATGGGCCATCCGAGGAAAGAGGTGTGTAATTTTAATGCGGATAAAGCCCTGTCTTGGTGATTAGACGATGACTAAAGTATAATAACAGGAAACGTGGAGCTAATTTTTGAAAGGGCACGTTTTATAAAAAATACTCTGGGATACTTGAAAGCCGTACTTGAGGCCTAAATCCTTAATTAAGACAGTATCGAGTGGACACATTTAGGTGAAGAGGAAGAAAGAAAGAATGAGAGAGAGCGAGACCGGAGAGGAGGAGACAGAGGGAGAGAGATAGAGAGGGAGAGCGCAATAGAGACATAGAAAGCTTGAAAGATAGATCAATAGATCCATTGATATAAATAGAGATAAATTGATCGATTGCGTGGCGAGGATTTCGATTTTCAGGTATCGGAGATCTATAGAACGGGCCACTCTGTCTAAAAGGTTTACTATCAAGCCTTGTTGTGGAGAACAACTAAATGGGTAATCAAATAATTAAAGTATCAACAATCCGCTGAATATGAATTCAGAAGTATAGCAAAGGACAAACGATGAGGATCAAGTATGGAAACTCAGACGGCCATGAAAATGGTCATCACTGCGAGGATTCCAGCCAAGGCAGGAGACATGAAGCCGTGGGCAGCCGAGTTCGACGGTGGGGGCGCAGATCGAGTCGGAGAAGGAGCCGCGTTTGACCCCGGCGAAGGGGTCCTCGATGGCGCCGGTGCAGAGCGAGCGACGGGAGGAGGCGTCGCCGGGGAAGAGGCCGAAGGCGATGGCGCCGGCGAGGAGGAGACGACGGTAGGAGGTGTCACCGGCGACGAAGGCGGCGAGGCCGGCGCGGCGACGGAGACGACGTCGACTTCAACCTTCATGCCTTCGCTGCAATGACCCGCTATTCCGCAGATAAAAAAGCGCTTGCCGGTGCTGGGAAGGCTAACGACAGTGTTGCCGTCGGTGTATCGCGCTATCGGGTTGCTCGTGCGGCACGCGTCGAAGTCCGCCTCGGTCACCTCCACAACGTCGTGGAAACTGGTGTACTGGAAAACTGCAAAAAAAATACACCTTGTTAGCTAACAGCGATCAGATGAAGAGGACAACAAAGGAGAAGGTCACGAAGAGCAGGGTGAATCTTACCGAGCGTGTCTCCGACGGAGAAGGTCTGGGAGGAAGCCCAGGACGTATAATCGGTCCTTAGATCCCAGCCGCCGTTGGGAGCTCCGACGACGATGGTGGCTGCAAAAGCGTACTCCAGAAATAGAGCCATCATGGCTAGAGTGGTCAAGGCCTTAATCGGAGAAGCCATACTTGGCTGGCGATGGAAGGGGCAGCAGAGGAGAAGATGCAACCAAGTCTGGAACTGAACAGTGGATGCGTTGCAATTGGTTGGATGGTGAAGAAGCGAAGAGAAGAAACCCGTTTTATAAAGTTGGGGAAACTCGGGATACTAGGGGGGGCGGAAAGGAAGCCAACGCGGTATTACAATTGACTGCCGAGAGCGTAAGCTAAAGTTGTCGAATGATTCTAATTTCCTAAGCTTCCGGACTATGGAAGTCATGTTCCGATGGTTTTTTCAGATACGTATATTATTTTTAGACCAAGCTTCTTTTCCGGAGAAGGCTCTACGCGTCTAGACGTTGGACTTTTATTGGACTTAGTCACGGCCGAATTCGGCGACCTTAAAGGAGTGATTCGGCGTCTAGACGTTGACGACGCAGTTGAGATTGTTGCCGTGAAGGGCAACCCTTTAACATTGAACGAAAAGGGCTAAGATAAATAGTCAACAAAAAACATCTTTTTTTTTTTTATCTTGCTGTGGCCATTGACAAATCTCTCTTTGCTCCGAAACCTAGTCTCATTTTTTAGTAGAGCATAAGGCCCTATGATGTACAGAATTCGCCAAGCTTGAGTATTGACGCAGACCATGTTAGGGGAAAAAGGGACTACAGTTTAGAGGACGCTAAGTGGATGGACCACATGCGAACTATGTTTTATATGTAATAGAGTTCAAAGAGAATTAAGAGGCTGAGAGAATATATTCGGTTTAGAGGCTGAATTTAACTCTTGAAGAAGAAGGTACAGAAAAATTCTAACAGTTATTTTGATATATGATCCGAGTCCAACTGTTTTCCTGTGACTAGACTTTTCTAGATAAGTTTAATAAAACGAATGGTTCAAGCATATACGCAATCATTCACTTTTCACGAATATTATCTGCCATCCTAGCATTCATTTTTTCATGATGAAGTTCATGATTTACCTTCTGAAACGTCTATAAGTTTTAGGTAAATCAATGCTCCTCGTATTTGATGAGGATTTTAAGATTTAGCCATAACTATCAACAAAGAGATCGGTGCATGTTTCCGGTTATTCTACATTCAATTTCGCTGGCTTTCTTGAATGAGTACAATTGAGAACGTAGAAATCCAGGTCGTTGGTTCTCACTGCTCCAGCCTGGATCTCCATTAAAAACTCCACAGTTCTCTCGCAGATTTTACTATAAGTGAAAAAGTAATGGGATCATGGAAATCAACACGTCATGTAAAGACCTTGGAAGTGTAAAACTGACTGTTATCATTTTTTAAAAGTCAACTCAGAAGGGTTCTTTTCCATGTCTTTAGGTTTATTTGAAAGGTTTCTGTGCAAAGTTGTTTTGGAAATTGTTTAAAGTAATCCCAATATGCTGTGGTAAAATGCGGAATATATCACCTCAGACACGATTAATACGATGGCGTATAGAGTTAGATAATAATAACCTTTATATGTTACCAGCGTGACATGAACGTCCACAGCTCTTGTTGCAAGGCACGCTTGTCTTATGCTGCTGTAGATGATCTCCACCTTGACCTCCCAAGATAAGGGAGTAACCACCAAGGAGTAATGAAGCCAATAAGCCAAGGGAGAGAGAGGCAAGAGAGGATGAGACAAGATGAATGAACAAGAAAATACTTGCTTGGTGGGTCAGATTTGGATTAAATTTTACAAGGGAGTGAAACTCTTTTTAAGTAAGAGGGAAATGGGCCCTAAATGTGCCCTTTCCTTAAAGAATGAAAAGAGAGGGATGTGTGCTTCGATGTCCATGCAGCCCTCTCTTTGAGGGAGGCTTTGACAAGTCAACCCCCCCCTCTTGTGCATTCCTGGAGTGGGGGGGCTGACAAATCCCCGAAAATAATGTGTAATTGTGGGATATTTGTGTCCATGTGATGTGCTTGTTTAAAAGAAGTGAAGTTTTTCAATTTTCTCCATCTTCATTACACTATTGCCTGTCTTGTTCCCTAAGTGATCGACAAGGAGAGAGCATTTTCTGTTCCAGCAATTGGTATCAGAGAGTTCTTTTTGTGATGCCACAGGTGCCATGCAAAAAAGATATCATACTGATCTATTATCATAATTAGAGAATAGGTACCAAAGACCTTAGACTTGTCTTCCCTGGTGTCATTCCCGGTCCTATCGAAGGCCAACTACACATTGCGGGTAAGTCAGATGGTGGTTTTGGTCCAAGCACGTGGGCTAATATAAGCAATTTACAGAGAAGGCGTGTGGAAGAAGAAGCATAGACAAATCCTCTTTGTCATTCTCGAAGCTATTCTCTTGGGGATCCAAGGCCAACTGAATCTCAATTCTTATGCAATGATATTTGGAAGGCCATGCTAGAAATATATGTGGCCGGCAAGCCACTCACACATTCCATATCTCGTTTCATATTCTTTATAAGAATATATTCATTATAGTGACTGTGTAATGCTTACAATGAAGTCCATTAATATATGATAAGACTTAGTGATTTATGATGAGATCGTAATACGGAAATCACTAGTCTTTAAGCAAGTGTTCTACATATTCCTATTCAAAGGATATTTGAGAAGGACATCGAAGTATCCAAATAGAGTAGCACTATCTAGCCTAACTCATATGATGAGTATGGCCGTTCCCGCAACTATTAGTGTGGACTTACTAAGGAAAGATAGTGGATGCTATTTAGTGGAAAGAGTTCACTAAATTGATCCATATGCATCCCTGAATGATATTATACCAACCTGTCAATCAGGTTGATTCACACCATAGTTTTCTAAGCGGTCGTTTGACCTAAGACACGAAAGATATCTTGTCGACGAACAATTGTATTTTGACTATGACGTATGAGTTTCTGATCATGTAATTCTGAATAGTCTTAGTTTAGGTGAATCAAGAAGTTCACTAAGATGATTGAGTGGTTGATATGGGATTGTCCACCCTCGATATAAGATGGTGCGATGAAATCCTCAGTCAAGGAAGTGAAAAAACGGGAGAAGAGTTCTCCGATGACCGAGTAGGATTTGATACTTGACAATACCCTAAGATGTCCTAGGAGCACCAAGGGGATCAGGGACTATACATACACGGTAACTGATGACGAAGATGTTTCATGAGTGAGTTGATACACAATCCTTTGTATCTTATAGAGCACAAAGTGTAGCTTGGCATCCCACGTGTTGGAGACTCCACCTATCAATTAAGTTAAATTGATCTGACTTTAATTAAGCTATATGATGATATAGTTATTTAATTTGGAAGGCCAATAAAGGTTATTGGGACGCTTGAGTCGTTATGTAGACTGATACATGGGCCTAGAGATTCACCCGCAAATGGTCTTTGGACGTCAGAAGATATACTTAAGTTTTAGGGAAGGCTCTAAATGAAATTCACCCAGGCCATAATTGTTGAGGGGCATTCCCTTTATTCTTCCTTCTACCCACATCTCCTATCCACTCTCAATGTGATCGGCACTACGTCGCGATGCCAACAGAGGATGAACGGAGTTCGCATGGGTGAAGGAGGAGGTTCGACATGCCGAGGATTGCATGGATACATCTAGAAATCACATTGGATTAATGATCTCCTTTGAATCCGTTATGAGTCCTCTGGTGCATGGAATCCTCATCTTCATCCAGATCTAGGCCTATATAACCCAACAATCCAGTTACATCAGAACATTAGTGTGGATTGCGTGAAGAAGGTGTGGTTTCAAAACTTAAGGCAGGAATTTTAGAGCCTCAAGATGGGTGATAAGCTGAATTTTACAGTAATTAACTAGGCTAATTACTATCACTATTTGTAATCAACTCATAAAATAATATTTATAATGAAGCCTCTCTATATTAAGATGTAGAGGGGTCGTCCACAAGGAAGCTGAGTTTAAGGATTCAAGATAATTATAATAGAGATTTAATAAATTTAATCTTGATTAGATATGGTATTATGGGAATATGGGGTCTCCAAGATTAAATACGGACGATCTCTATTGATTTCCCTTCTAAATAAAAGGTAGATCTTTAGAGATCACAAGTGAAGCAATTCAGAAGAGAGAGGTGCAAGAGAATATGAAGAGAATATATACGTCATTACTTCATTCAACGTGGTCATCGAGAGAAGATCCAAGATAAGAAGTGTAATGAGATAATAAGAGCACTTAATATAGGTTTTTTAAATAATAATAGTTGGGAAAAAATGTAGAGATTTAGAGGGAGGTAAAGGACATATAATCTATCTAATTTTAGGGTATTTTATGTCTGATAATAGAATATCATCATTAGCTAATTTCCTTCTTCAATCAAGACGATTGCTAGTAAATTTTGCCCTAACCGAAGCGATATAGAAGAACACAAATCAAAATCAATAAAGAATGAAACTAATACTCAAATAAAATATCAGGATAAAATTTGATCCGAGGAGAGCTCCTTTTTGAGTGCAGATTGTGGTCTAGCATCCAATAATGGAAAAGAGAGAGAAAATTAGGAATTTATGCCTATAAGTATAAATTCCACTTTTCCCCACAAGTATCTCTTTTTTTTTTCTTTAGTTCTGGGGATCTTATCGTCAATCCATATTTAAAGATGGAAAGATGATATAATGAAGAACTAGCCCTCAAAATTTGAGCCTAATTTGATGGCTGGATCTTCATATACTAAGGTTTGAGCATGCAGTAATCTAAGGCATTCAATCCTTTTGGCCTTCTCTCTCTCCATGAAATTTGCAAAAAAACCCTTCTGCTTTTGCAAAATTTTATTTGGATACTGCTCTAATAATATTTGTATATATGCCCTTCTGCTCCTATTTACCAAGGAAATTGCAAAAAACCCCTTTTGTTCTTCCAAAAAAGTTGAAATACCCAAAAGTTCAGTAAAATAGGAGATTTATGCCTCCAAAAACTACTGAGAGCAGTTTTAGAGCATTTTCTTCATGTTCTTGATAAAATACTTTATATAAAAATCCAGAAAGATCAGTAAAATCTGAGAGACTCGATTAAAGACAAATTTGTTTCATTTTCTCTATGAAACATCTAGTCGTAGTCATTTTAGTGCAAATACAAATCTAATATGTATGAAATTAGTACTATGAATTGCATGTTAGCAATGGGAAAGTAATAAATGGTAATTGAGTGTGCAGGAAACTCTCTGGTGTCATCTCTCAACTAAATGAGTTTAGAAGAAACACTGACTGAGACTACTATATTTTGAAAGCAACTCTGGGGGTACTATAAACGAACCCTTCGCTTCATGAAGTTCATTGATCTGATTGCTTCATCCTCTACTAGCAAGTGTAATAGGGAGAATTAATCTTTGATGGTGAAAGTTCTCATGGACGAGATGTGGCAGAGGGTCAACCATGGGTGTGGATGTGGCTGGAACGATGGTGATCTTAAAGACGAAGCAAACAAGAAGCCTCATGGTAAGATTTGTATGATGTGTTAAAACTGCTATAAATTTGGACACTTTGCATCCAAATGTGAAATTGAGAAGCAACATGATAATTTAAACAGTCCGAAGATGGAAGAAAAAGAGCCAACAACATTATTGCTCGCTTTCTCTTAGGAAGTGGTCAAACTTCTCCACTAAGCAGCAAATTACGGAGCAGCAGAGATGATCTTTGGTTTATTGACACTAGAGCCAACAACAATATGACAGGTCATATCGTTATTCAACAGTCTTAAAGCATTTTCTGGTTGGGTGGTTAGATTAGATTATGAGTCTAAAGTCAATATACGCAGGGCAGAAGTACACATCTTCAAACAAATATAAGGGGAACCATAACTTGGAGGGTTGTCCCAATATTCATAAGTTACTCTCTAATACATGTTCTCTTGGCCTGCTTGATTTGAAAGTGTGTAAAAGAGTGATGTAAAAATGAGGCATTGTCATCTATGATCAGGTTGGTAAAGTACTAGACCAACTAAAAAATAAAAAAGGAAGATTTTACTTTTTGAATTTAAGAGCCGTGAAGATATGTCTATCTACCAAGAATGATAAAAAATAAGCATGGTAATGGTGTCAGAGATTTCGCCACCTGTACTTCTGGCAACGAGGACAACCATCAAGGCATGAAATAGTGGAGGTATCTTATGATAAAATTGCTGGAAAATGACACAAGCAGACTTTCCCATTTGCCTCCCTCTCTAGATTGACTTGTGCGCTAGTGTTGGCCCATGCAGACATATGGGGTCGAATCTGACCGCATACTATTAGTGGATCATGGTACTTTATGCATCTCATTAATAATTTCTCTAGAATAATGTGGGTCTCTCTACTTAAGCATGAAACACATGCATTTAATGTTTTTGTTATGTTTGAAACTTTGGTTGAAGTTGAGAAATATGTGAAGCTAGACTCTTTAAGAAGAGACTGATGAGGATGATTCTTGCCACATGTAGGTCAAGGAGTTCTGTGGTTAGCATAGAATTAAGGGACAACTAACAGCCTCCTACATGCCTCAGCAAAATGCCATCATGGAAGACAGGAAGGGAACTATTATGTGCAGACTCAAGAGCATACTCAAGAGCAGGAATATACATCTACAATTCTGGAGAAAATATGTCAATGCATGTGTTTATATTGTTAACCAATCGCCTAAAAAGAGTCTTGGGAGTAAGACACCTCTTGAGTCCTGGATGGGAAAGAAGCCAAATGTTGCTCATCTCACAATACTTGGTTTGATTGCTCACATCAATGCAGCTGGAGAAAGTTTGAAAAAAATTCAAGGACAGAAGTAAACCTATACTATTCGTGGGTTATGAAAGTGATTCAAAGGCTTCCAGATGCTATGACCCAATTGAGAACAAAGTATATAAGATCAAGGATGTGATCTTAGAAGGAGATCACCAATTGAAGCGAGAGTTTGAAAAGTCAGGTGATTGAGCATAACTTGAGATTCCTAGTTTTCAGAACCGATAATAGATTGTGATGATAGCACAACAACAAATCCTCACCAATGAAGATACTATGGAAAAGCAATTGTGAGGGTTGACTTGTCAACTTTAATGTCCTACAAGCTTCGGAAAAGATCAAGAATTCTCTAGATTTTTCAAGAGTTTTCTAGATGCATCTGAAAACTTCAAGATACTTCTAGAGCCATCTAGATACTTCGATAATCTTATGGAGTCCTCTCGAAAGGTGTGCAAATCTTCTAGATAGGGTGGTATCTGGAAGCTTTGAAGGAGCTATGTAAAAGGCGATGCTTGCCTAATATTGAGGTGGAATTCTGGAAGGAGTTCTTGAAAGCATCCTGTAAGAAATCTTGGAGGGTTCAAGCTAAGCTATCTGGAGAGTTGGAGAAAAGTTGGGGACAACATAGCGTCTTGCAGATATGCTTTTGTGAGGAGGTGACACTCCCTTTGGTGAACTTTTCCTTTTTTGACCTTTTCTACTCGCTGTTTTCGACCCTTCTCGGTTAACTTTTTTGACCTTTTCCTTTTAAAGCCATTTTGGGGTAAATACTTTATAAGTAGAGACTGGCAAAATCATATGAGAGTATAAATGATCCGCTGACGATGAATTCAGAAGTATAGCAAAGGACAAACGATTACGATTCAGTATGGAAACTCAGACGGCCATGAACATGGCCATCAGTGAGAGGATTCCAGCCAAGGCAGGAGACATGAAGCCGTGGGCAGCCGAGTTCGACGGCGGGGGCGCAGATCGAGTCGGAGAAGGAGCCGCGTTTGACCCCGGCGAAGGGGTCCTCGATGGCGCCGGTGCAGAGCGAGCGACGGGAGGAGGCGTCGCCGGGGAAGAGGCCGAAGGCGATGGCGCCGGCGAGGAGGAGACGACGGTAGGAGGTGTCACCGGCGACGAAGGCGGCGGGGCCGGAGCGGCGACGGAGACGACGTCGACTTCAACCTTCATGCCTTCGCTGCAATGACCCGCTATTCCGCAGATAAAAAAGCGCTTGCCGGCGCTGGGAAGGCTAACGACAGTGTTGCCGTCGGTGTATCGCGCTATCGGGTTGCTCGAGCGGCACGCGTCGAAGTCCGCCTCGGTCACCTCCACCACGTCGTGGAAGCTGGTGTACTGGAAAACTGCAAAAAAAGAGATAAAAGATACCTTGTTCAGCTAACGGCCATCGGATGAAGAGGAGAACAAAGAAGAAGGTCAAGAAGAATAAGAAGAGTCTTACCGAGCGTGTCTCCTACTGAAAAGGTCTGGGAGGAAGCCCAGGACGTATAATCGGTCCTTAGATCCCAGCTGCCGTTGGGAGCTCCGACGACGATGGTGGCTGCGAAAGCGTATTCCAGAAGCAACGCCATCGTCGCCAGAGTGGCGAAGGCCTTTACCGGAGAAGCCATACTTGCCTGGCGATGGAAGGGGCAGCAGAGGAGAAGATGCAACCAAGTCTGGAACTGAACCGCAGATGCTTCGCAGTTGATTGGATAATGAAGAGACCAAGGTGGAAAACCCGTTTTATAAAGCTATGGAGAGGTGGGAGAGGGAGATGGGGGACCGTATGGTTGGTGGCTCTCCGTGGAAATGAAGCAAACACGGTGTTAGAATTGACCGCAAATAGCTGAAATCAAAGTTATCAAATAATTCTTATTTCGATCTACGCGTCTAATTGTTGCACATTTATTGGACTTAGTCAGGGCCGAATTCGGCGACATCTGAGGAGAGGGCTCCTAGGTCGCGGGTTTGAATTTGATGCAGTCAGGAACAATCTCCCAGTACTTTGAAACAAAAACAATCATGACAACACACAATGATAATATCTAAGTACATACTTCTATCTTGCAATCAAAATGGCGAAGGTTTTGTCTGCAGCACAGCCTGATCCCAAAGACGTACATGATTTTGGCAACGGTATATTATGAACTTTGGAGAAAAAAATATTGGATGGAAATATTTATCAGTCGAGAGACTCAAATGTGAAGGAAATGGAAGACTTTGGAGGTTAGCAGATATGAAGTAGATGGCGCGCAGAATGGATGATGCGTATCTGAGAAAACGTACGCGTAATGGACAAATAATGGATGCAGTTTAGGCATACTATATAAACGTATCTACGTGCTTATAAAACTCCAATGTCATATCGTCTAGATTTTCATGCGCTTGTTCCTTCATCTCAGATGTAGTCAATCTGTGAGTATTCCTTTTTGCTCAATTTAATTTGAACCCTAAACAACTCCATTGAAATTTTTTATCCCTAGTGTTCTGTCTTAACTTCCAGACATTACTACCTTAAAAGTATTCCTGGTCTTAATGTTTGGAGTCGACTTTAGCAGAGCCGATTAGAGCATTATCCACTTTCAGAGGGTCTAGCTGGAGTTGTATTTACTCTGTTTTTCGAGATTATTCCATTATCTTCATGATCTTGAAACTATTCAATTCATCTCTTCTTAATGATTTTGATTCTTTCAATTCTTATAATTCATTGTCATTCATAGATATATTTTCCTCTCTGGTCTTACTTCCCATTAATCAGGATCCACCAAGTAATCATTCTCATTTTCCTCTCTGTATACATTGTTTTACATTTTTTTGCAATAATTAGTAGTCTTTTGTCAAGGACACCTGTCAATGGATTCTTAACCAAGACCCTTTATTTTTCTTTTCGTCTAATTGTAGCTATACACTGGAATCTCTTAAAAGAATGTGATACTTCACTTCCACATGCGACTCTAAGAGTGGTTTGAAATATCATTAATATTGTTATAAGGGAATGGCATAGTAGATGCTTTCATATCATTACAGAAAGAATTATCAGAATTAAGTTAAAATTTAGTTCGTATTTGACCTTTCATGCTACTGCTCCTGGTGTTGGGTTTCCGCTCTATTGCTTTCTCTCTCTTTCCCTCTTCTAACTCCATCCACATCTCTTCAAAGTTATTTTAATGTTTTTTTAGCGTACATAAATTCCCTAAAAAACTGCTACTGAATTTGCTACTACGAGGAAATTATTGTAATGGACCAGTAATCTATACGAAGGAGAAATATCTTGATGAAAAAAGTAATATTTTTTCTTTCACTCAATTAGTCCATAATATACTTATATTTTTTAATAAAAAATATTGCATTTGAGAATTCATAATCCTAACTAAGCTGGGGTGATGGGATGGATGTAAGTTTTTGTATGGATTAGAAATTGCATTGTGTCATAACTTTTGGATTTTATCATTATCGCAAACGTAATTTCAAGATTGCATAGATTCATATTTTGAAATTTCGGTTTTAAGGAATGACACTTAAGTAATCGTTTATTGTTATTGGAGACATCTTCTCAATAGGATGCACGCTAATCAATGTTAGTAGGGAAGTATACACCAAATAAAGAATGATAATTCTTTCCCTAAAATTATCACAATCCATTAATTTGTTTTTTTATGAAATTTTATATTAATATTAGTTTTTCATTTGAAGTAAAATTATACAATTATTTTTGAAGTGATTAAAAATAATTCACTTCTTATAGGCAGTAATTTTTTTAATTAAAATTTACCAAATAAAAAAATTGAAAAATGAAAAGAAAGATGACAGGGATTGAAGTAGCTTCCGCTTTGTCAAATTTTCCTCTAAATAGAAATATCCAAACATTTGTTTTTTCAGTAATTAAGATTAGACATCCTTTCTTGCGCATATTACTACATGCATTAAGATTAGTTGAATACTATAGCTTTGTTTAGAAGAAAAAAAATGAGTTTTACCTTAAGCACCTGCAGGCGGACCTGGCTCAGTCATGCTTAATGCTCCACATGTAGGACTAGAGAGCATGAGTGGACATGCAACCATAGCAGCAATATCACATAGTACGAGTAGGTACCACAAGGAGTCCCTTGAGCCCCACCTGGCTCACACAAGAAGCCCATAATCAAGGACCAATACAGAGATTTTATTAATTCACCTAAAGTTCATGTGAGAAATATATATATTCCATTATCGGAATCTTCCACCTAAACATGATTAATCATCCATATTATGCCTTCCTACCTTCTCTTATACCCTTCCTATTTTTCTTTCCTTTTAATGTATACTAAACAAACATACCCCCTACTATATTAGTCCTTTTATCGGAATATTCCTTGACTTACTATATCTAAGTATCCTATATTTCATAAAACCTATATATTACTTGAAGTAAATAATAATACTAGCAATATACTCCACTAAGAACAAATTATTACTCATCTCTGAGGCTTTTTATTATTCCCTTTTAATTAAGCTCTGAAGTAATTCTTACACTATCCATCTTACAATTTTCTTTTATTGTAATACTAACAATAAATTTCCTTATCCTACTTTCGGATTATCTTATATAATTTAAAATATATTAATGATATAAATGATATATTACATCTCCCTCTTCTAGCCCTCCCAATCGGTACTTATGATTACATATGATACTAAATTCTATGTCACTTTGATTACTTCTTTCCACATATTACAAATCTTCTCAACTTTTACTATCTCCTTCGTTCATCGACATATCCCTTACATTTACATCTTATTTTTTCTAACTCTAAATCAATCTCTTAAGCCCAGCCTACAAGGAGATCACCTCGTCCTCAATGTGACTCTCGAGGCCCATGTATCAGTCTATTTTTATGATTCGAACGGCCCAATAACCTTTACTAGAATTCTAAATAAATTAAAAATATCATCATATATTTTAATTAATTTTGGATTGATTTAACCTAATCTGTAGGTTTAGTGTCTAACCCGTGTGGTGCCAAGCTACACCTTGTCCTCTAGAAGATGCAAAGGAGTATGCATCGACTAACTTAGGGAACATGTTCATCATCGATTACTGTGTACGTATAGTCCCTCATCGACTTGATGCTCCTAGGATGACCTAGGGTATAATCAACTGCCAACCCTAATCCATCGTCCGAGTTAGTACTGATGTGTTTGAACATCATTGTATAACTTTCCTCCGATATTTCACGACCTTGGCCCAAGAATTCATTTCATCGTCTTTCTTGAGGTGCACCCCTTATACCAAGGGTGGACGATCCCATCTTGACCGCTCAATCGTCTTTGTAAACTTCTTGATGCACCATAACGAAGACTATTTAGAATCCCACGATTAGAGACTGGTCGGTCATAGTCAAAGCAAAACTATTTATTCATAGCAGTCTTTATTGTCTCAAGTCTAAGGACCACTTACACAACCGTGACGTGAATCAACCTGGTTGACAATTTGATATAAAAACATTCAGGGATTTGTACAGATCAATTCAGTGAACTCTTTCCACTAAAGAGCACCAACTATCCATCCTTAGTGTTTCAACACTAATGCAAATGGAAATGTCATACTCATCATATGAGTGAGACTAGAGAGTACTATTAATCTATCTGGGTACTTTGATTTCCTTCTCGAGTATCCTTTGAATAGGAATATGCAGAATACAGGGTTTGAAATTAGTGATATCTGTAATATGATCTCATCATAATTCACTAAGTCTGATCATATATTCATGGTCTTCATTATAAGCAGCAGATGTACACTACGGTGAATATGTTCTATTAATGAACGTTTAATGATATATGGAATGTGTGATTAGCTTGCTGACCACATATAATTCCATTACATATTTCTTCATTACAGTATGTGTTCAAATTACTAATTAAGGTGATTTAGAATTCTCAGAAATCAACAAACTTTTGATGTGAAGAATTTTCATTTGGTTTAGAAATTCAGATATTAGGCTTTCATATGTTGTTGCTATTTTTTTAAGTTTAACCTATAAACTGTTTTTAATAATACTCACCTCAAACATCTAAATAAAATATGAATACAGGTTGTCCCCACAAGAAATAAATCTTAGGGAAATAACTCTCTTGATATAATCTTTTACGCAATTGAAAATTATATAGGTAGGAGCGATGAGAGGAAGATGGTGACATGAAATGGTGGTAATGAGAACATTATAAGGATGAGATGAAAAATAATAAAAGGCATAAAATAGCTAAAGCAAGTATGAGAACAGGGAAAATAGATACAGGAATATGTGAATGAAGGTGATAGTAGGACTGTGAACTTTTTTCTGGAGAAGAGAAGAAGGTGATGCAAAGATATAGGTGACGATACTGGATTGATATGAAAGGATGTGAGGATATGGACCTAACTAGAGCATGTGTTGAAGAATGATCAATGTAACACAAGAGACTAACCTGAGGTCCCCATCGTCCACCATGATCTAAACAACTTCAAACATCAAGACACCATAAGCTTGGACAAATCTTTAGAATCAACGTAATTCAATCGGCGTTTGTATAAGGAAGTTAGTAGAAATGTGTTTTTGCGAATTTTGTTGGAGCATTTTACAAATACAACCATCTCACCACAAAGAGGAGAGAAAGATGAAGCTTCCTTTGAAAGTTATGTTCGATTACCCTTCCAGATTGTAGAATATGAAGCTCTGAAGTTGGATGGTTTGTGGGCTTAAATTCAATTTAAAGATTTCTCTCTCTTCATTGTCACCTGATAGCATTTAAATAAGCATCATAATTCATACTTAATTCAAGCACTTTAGAGCGTAATTAAGCTAATTTATGCATGTTATCATGAATTTAAAGTAATCTTTACCAAAACAGATAAATTCACTAATTAACCATTATGTACAATCAAATATCAATAATTTGAGGATTTTATGATTTTAGTGAATAACAGAGTTAAAAAGGTATCTAATTTGGTGTAAATTTTGTTGTAACGATAATTACAACATAATAAGAAAAGCTGTAACGTGACATAGCAGGCGAAGGTCCCCATATGTCAAAAGGAATAACTTCAAGACATTTACGAGAGGTATTATTAGTAGGGGATGTAGGCAATTTATGAGATTTGGCAAGATTGCAAGATTCACATATAAAATTTTGTCAAATTATGAAATCGGAAGTGCAAATTTATTGATTATGGAAGCTAAAATGTGAAATTGAGGATGTGCAAGTCTAGAACACCATATGCTTGATCACGCCTTTTCCCCAACAAAAGCAGGATTTGCAACGTTGTGAGTATCCGTGTATTAAAGACCATGTTTAACTGTCTCTGTGAGTAGAATCTGGTCGGTTGTTTTGTCCTTTACAACACAATATTAGTCGTGAATTTCAACAAATACTTTGTTATCTCTAGTAAATTTATGAATTGATAGCAAGTTCTTTGTTAAATCGGGTATGGGTAGAAATATCTTTCAAATAGTATTCTATTAGAAGTGATAATTTTTCAAGAACCTACAGATGATATTTTCAAACCTGTACCATTACCTATTTGGAGTTGATAATTCTATTGGTAAGGATGTGGTTGGGTCAGTGCACTTTCATCTATTGTGACATGGTGTGTTGCTTCGCTATCAGGATACCATCCCTGGTGTTGTGAAGCGGCAGTAACGAAGGCTTGATTATTCAGTTGTTGATTTTGACTCAAGAACCTTTAATTTCGGAAATTCCAGTGGAGTTCTAGACATTAACGTGCTCTATGCGCAAATTGGAACATAGCCCAAAATGGGGTCAAAATCTTTGAGTTCTTCATCTTCCTCATCCTTGGTTCTGGAAGAAATTATTGTTTTGTTCATAATTTTTTTGCTGTTTGATGTGTGCTTGCAGATTTTTCAAAGTATTCAGATTGTTAGCTGTATGAGGGAAAGAGTTTCTTTCATCCTCTTGCCCAAACAGCAAGAATGCTTCATGGAACTTAAGGTTTGCAACAATGTCATCAAACTTCAGATGGTAAATATTTGGATTAATGCCAGACACAAATTGAGAATATGCAAATCCTGGTCCTCATAAACATGTATAAGTGGTAGGTGATTCATTAACAGAATACCCATTTGTTATAGCGATCCAACCAGTCTTAAAATGATTTATGCACTCATCTAAGGACTGTGTACCTTTCTTCATGTTGTGGAATTGCCTTTGGAGCTCCATAACTCTAGCTTGGTTCCAACCGACAAATGTATTTTCTAACTTTCCCATGTTTCCCGTGATGATCTTGCGTTGCTAATGTACATCAGACAATGCAAAATCGTTTGATGGAGAAATCCCAAAATTTGCTGATATGTTCTCTACCACTTCTTGAATTATTGGTTTTTTATCACATTTCCTTAGGCGTCTGTAGTTGAAATTGGAGGTCAAATTCTCAAAGGAATTGCAAGGGGGACTTGTCTAGTAGTAGCTGTGGTGATCGAAGAGCTTTCTCCAACCATCTTGGTCTCCGTCTCATGCGCTAATACCATGTATGAGTATGTAACCACTCAAGAACAAGAAGAGGTGAAATGATGAATAAGACAAGGAAGAAGATGTATGATCACTAACGTTATTTAGTCCATAGGCTTAGTGATTTACATTAGCTTGTATTTAGGGAACGACACATCTGGGACGTGACACTCTGACGTGACGAATTGGACGACAATCCGTGACGGACGGTGAATTGAAGAAAGTTTTTTCACATCACTGTCCCGTCACACGTCCACGAATTTCTGAAAAATCTGTCACGTTCACGTCACACGTGCTCCCTTGCGGCAACCTGTCACCTCCCCATCACCAGATAATGTCACCGTCACGTGTGACAGGAAAAATAACCTTGTTTTAGAGAGGAATACTATTTATATGGCGGAGAGATAATCGAAGAGGCATATCTTCAATTATTTTTGGACGGGGTCCTTTTGGGCGCGTGAATTAATGCAGGGACTTTTCTTCAAAATGCCAAGAAATTGAGTTTGCAATGCCACGTGGCAAAATCTCAGCTGTGGAAATCTTTAATATAACAAATTTTGAACTTTTAAGCCATTTTATAGTTTTAAGAACCCGCTACGACTGTCATCTGTGACGGCCATCCAGTCACAGCACCCGTCCGAGGCCCCCACCACTATCTCGGCACAGTCATGCCTACTTCATCTTTTGTCACTGCCGGGGCCCCTAATTTCATCACCATCACCGTCACATTATCCGTCACGTTGTCATCACTATGATGTGTGACGCGATGGAAGACTGCTGCCGTTCCCTCCTTGTATTTATAGCATAAAGTTATAGTTGTAAGATTGAAAGTTATCATGTTACAATCATAGCCATTTTTAACAAGTTATAAAGGCTATAATCATACAAATCAAAACCGTTGGATCCTATACACGTGTATCCCTATCTATGTTTATTCCTAACTATGTTTAATCCTACGACTATGTTTAAACTTAAATTTAATCCTAACAATTAATTCTTACAATGAGTATAATAGGTAGATGGTCGATTTTTGCTAGCTACTCTTTATTAAGAGTCCTATTGGTCCACGGCAGCTTCATGTTTTAGTCGGACGAGTTGCCAAATCCTATTCACTTAGCTGGTGGTGGCACCATATGCAGTAGTGGCATAGCTGGTGGCAATCCGGTGTCATAGCCGCTGCATGTAGGATGGTGTAGAGGTAGTGACAGGAGGCTGGTCTTGTCGCTGTCAGATAGCAAGTTTGGCACGACAAGCTCTACCTCAAAAAGACTGGGCAACAGCCTGGATGGGGGATCTTGAGACTATGGCAGGACTTAGTGGCCTGGCCATGATGCTCAGGCAGTAGGAGCTTCACTTGGACAGTCAAAGGTGAGAGATACTATTCCACGGTGTTGGCAATCTCGTTGGTAAATGTATTGTCTCACCCTTGTCGAAGAAGAATGTTCTGCTTTGGTTTCCACCCGAGGAGGAAGAGATGGGTTGGTTTTGTTGAAGTAGGGTTTCACCCTTCAACAAGAGAACAAGACGAACACTCGAGAGGAAGAGGCAAATATCACAGAATCTAATGAATGAGAAAAACTAAAGAGAGTCAGTGTTGTATGTGCTTTGTTCATAGCCTGGCCATACTTATAGCCTGCAAGAAGTTCCTTAACCAAACTATGGTAAGGTTAACTTGACCATGGTTCAGCATCGATTATCCACCAAGCATGGGGAAGAGGCATGTGAACTAACTGTGTCTTGGAGTTCGTTGTTAATGATGACTAGTGAGACCTGTTGCCGCCTTCATGCCATTCTTTGGTGCATTATTGCTCGGCACGTCTTTGGCAATACGACACATTACCCCCCTCGTATCTTTGTCGTGTACTTTAACATCCCCTATCAAGCTCATGTGTGAAACAAGGTAGAGCTTGGGTTGGAGGCGCACAAAGGGCTTCTTTGATAGATTCTTGGTGAGTATTCCAGCAGATTGATTATGACTGGAAGTAAACATTATCTGAACAAAATGAAAGTTAATTTCTACCTGCTTGGTCCTTACATGGAAAACAGGATTTAAAGCCAGGTATGTTGCATACAGATTGTCACACCAGAGGATTGGAGTCCGTTCGATGTGTTGCTATAATTCATTCATGAGTGATCTGATCCAAATGAATTCTGAGGTGACATTGGCCATTGACTTGTATTCGGCCTTAGCGCTTGATCGAGAGACAATGGCTTGCTTTTTGGAGTTCCAAAAGATCAGATTCTTGCTGAGATAAATTAAGTACCCACTAGAGGACCTAAAATCATCACCATCTCCTGCCCAATTTGCGGATTGTGCATATGTTGACATGCCATGTTGACAGCAAAACAAATGTCAGGACGCGATAGAGTTAAATATTGTAATGATCCAACAATTTTCTGATACAGCGTGGCATCACATGCTTCAGTTTTGCCCATCAAGGTAGATGTTGGTGCTTGAGTCACGGTGGGATTGTAGGGTAACATGTTGGCACGGCGAAGGATTGTGTTGATATCATGCGAGTGAGAAAGAACTAAGCCATGGGGATGAGGAGTGAGTTGAAGACCTCAGAATCGACTACCTGTACTGAGATCACGTATGGCAAAATTTTTGTGAAAATTAGAAAGAAGATCGTTAATGCCCCGGCGCGATCCGAGCCAATTACTAGAAAACCATCTACATAAAAAAGAAGATAATGCGAGGTTGAGGAAGTGATTTTAAAAAATAGAGAAGAATTGGTGCGCAAAGCAGTAAAGCGGAGATCAACGAGATATGTAGAGAGTTTAGGGAACCAGGCTGGGGGGGCCTGCTTCAAACCTTAAAGCAATTTTTGATGGAGACAAACGTGATTCAGAAATTTGGGGTCATGAAATCATGGCGTTTGTGGCATGCATACAATTTCATGCAAGTCACCATGTAGAAAGCTGTTAGATACGTCCAATTGATGAATATGCTAGCGGCGAGAAATGGCGACAGATAATACTAAATGAATAGATGTTACCTTTACCGTTGGGCTGAATGTTTCATAGCAGTCTATCCCAGCAGTTTGTCGATAGCCTTGGGCGACAAGACGTGCCTTGTTGCAGTCGATAGTGCCATCTAGATGTAGTTAGAGTCGACAAATCCATTTTCAACCAAGTACGGAGGAAGATGCAGGGGTGTTGGTACTAGGACCCAAGTGTGATTGTGTATAAGAGCTTGATACTCCGAGAGCATGGCATTCCGCCAGGAGGGATGATGGGCAGCTTGAGCGTAGGGCAGAGGTTATGAGGGTTTGATCGAGGTAGTGAGATAGTAAGCTGGTGGTTCGGTGGTGGCAATAATATGCATTCGGCGATAGAGACAGCTAAGAGAGCGGAAGTGTGGAGGCGGAAGAGATGAGGTGGAAGTTGGAACAGCAGGAGAGGGAGAGTGGGCTAAAGAGGTTGAGTGCGATTGGTTGTTGATTCTCGTGTTAGAGGAATGGGATAGCGACTGAGATGGGATTGACTGAGGAGGGTTGACTACTGATGGGTTTTGTTTTTGACTAAAGCTGTCGGTTGATTGAGTCTAAATCAAGGGTAAGGCATTCGGTAGAAATGCCAATGTAGGTGAAGGAGATCTGAGAGGGTGAGTGCATGGTAATGCTTGTGATTTAGAAGCTAATTCCTGATATGGAAAAACTGTTTCATCAAATAAGAATCTCGCAAAATATAAATCTTACCGGATGTAAGGTATAGACATTTGTATCCATGATGATGAGCCTTGTAGCCAAGAAAGACACAGCGCATTGATCTTGCTGATAGCTTGTTAGTAACATATGCACGTAAATTTGGAAACCAGAGACACACAAATGTTTTAAGAAAAAATAAATTAGGCATACCTTGGAATAAGCGTCCATAGGGCGATTGCTGCTCTAACACCTACAACGGCATGCGGCTGATAAGATAAGTGGCTGTACCAGCCGCTTTGTCCCAGTAGAGTTGTGGAAGAGATGCATGAATCGGAAGTGTTAGAGCCATTTCAATTACATGCCAATGCTTGCGTTCAGCATTACCTTCTGCTGAGGTGTGTGCAGGAAGGATACTCGATGATGAATGCCACAGTCTTTAAGGTGTTTATGGAGCACTTGAAACTCACCCTTCCTAGCCTTAATGGAATGAGAGAATGTTTGCGGAGAATCAGCGTTCAACCGAGGATTTAAAATGAAGATACATTGAAAATACATCACTTTTGACTCCAATGGATAGAACCATGTGTAACGACTATAATCATCAACAAAGATAACATAGCAGTAGAAATTTAAATGTCACTTAGTTGGAGCCGGACCCCATAAGTCAGAGTGAATGAGTTGTAGAGGTTTAAAAATCTTAGTAGTAGATAAAGAAAATGGTAATTTAGGTGTTTTAGCTAGTGCGCATGAGGAACAAACATAAGTTTTTGGCAGTTGACTTGATGGTAACCAAAACATAAAATCATTGTACGCAAAATATTATAAGATGGATGACCAAGACGTTCATGCCATTGTTCTGCAGTTCTTCTTTCGCCAACATGTGCACGTGGTTGACTTGGAGTGTCTAGGCGATACATCCCAGCATCAGTGTATCTCTTGAGAAGTACCTGTCCGGTGCAATGATCCTTAACTAGACAGTGATTAGGATGAAATTCAATATAAATGTTATTGTCAGCAGTAAAGTGTCTAACAGATAACATATTTTGAGTAATATATGGTATGTGCAGAATGTTTTGAAGAGTTAATGATCTTGATGAAGCTTGTTGTGATTCATGTCATGAAAAAAGGATTCGCAAACTGATTCATATCCTTTGAAGACTTTGTCATTTCCCGCGTACACTTGAGGAGTGATCTGAAGGTTAGGATCTGTTGCAACGTGATGAGTAGCCCCATTGTCTGGATACCAGTACGAGGATGACGATGACAAATGATGTAGTGCGGTAAGCTTGTGGAGGTGGTGGTCGAGGTTGCTCAAACTGGTTAGCTTATCCCCTATAGTTGCTCTTGTTGTCAGTGAAGAATTGTTGATTTCTGCCAGAATCTTGTGGAATGAATGACCGATTAAATCGATCGTAACATTCAAGGGTTCGATGGCCAGTCCATGAGCATATCTGACATCTTGGAGCTTGTCGAGTGTGGTTGTTTGTTCTGCCTGCTCCTCGACCACCATTCCTGCCAAAACCACCACAACCTCGATAGTTGTTGTCATTTTTACCTTTCCCTTGATTGTTGTTGTCGTTTGGGGCTACTTGTGCTTGATTTGCATTGCTGGGAACTCGGGCTCCTTGTTGGATTGATGTTGGACAAGCATGTACTGTTGTAATGACAGGTGCATTTTGAGGCCTCAATCCGCGGAGTAGAGCTGGAGCCAGCATACTGTGGTCAACTTTCTCACTAGAGGCTGCTAGTGTACTACTAATGACTCGAAACTGTTTGATTATTCCTCAAGTGTTTGATTACATTTGGTTTGAGTATGTAATCTTCACAACAGTTCGTGGATACGAGCTTCTGCTGATGATGCAAAATCTTCAACCACAATGTCCCACACAGCTTTTGCTTTTAGGGCTTCGATGACACATCTGGTGACCGATTCAGTCATAGAAGACAAGAGGAAGGCCAGAACATGTTGGTCGTAGTACCAACATTTATCATTGGGATCTTGTGCCTCAAGAGGAGGCTCATTTGTAATGTGTGTTAGCAAAAAATAAAACTTTAGGGTGGGCAGTATCTGAGTTTTCCAAACGATACAGTTCTCTTTCGACAGCTTGATCATGGGCACCATATTGGGCGGTATCATGGTCGGAGCTTTGGGAGTTACAACTTTTCTTGGAACTACAGGATGCGAGTCCGCAGACGACACTTCCAAGAGTCCTTCCTCTCTGAGTAGCTCCTGATTCATTGATTCAAACTCTAGCTCTAATACCATGTTGAACTAGGGTTTCACCCTTCAACAAGAGAACAAGATGAACACTCGAGAGGAAGAGACAAAGATTACCGAATCTAATGAACGAAAAAAACTAAAGAGAGTCAATGTTATATGTGCTTTGTACATAGCCTGGCTATACTTATAGCCTGCGAGACATTCCTTAACACAATTATGGTAAGGTTAACTTGACCATGGTTCTGCATTGATTAACCACCAAGCATAGGGAAGAGGCGTGTGAATTAACTAGGTCTTGGAGGTCATTGTCAATGATAACTAGTGAGACCCGTTGCCGCCTTTGTGTCATTCTTCGGCGCATTATTGCTCAGCACGTCTTTGGCAGTACGACATGTTAGCGCCGTCATACCTTTCCCTTGTATTTTAACAGGTTTGGCTCTGGTACCAATGATAGGATCTAGGGTTGGGAGCATGATCAATCTGAAATTGTAACTCGATCTCCAAACCATAAGTGCTATTCCAACTGATGATGACGTGCTCACTAGCATTCTGAGGGAGACGAGACAGGTAAAGGGAAGAGGAAGACCTTTAAGGGGTAGATAGGAGAGAACAGGAATGGTTGATAGGATGGGGAAGGATTGCCAATGAATACTCATTGCTTTGAAAGGGGACAACACCGAGCTTGCAAGCACGAAGAGGGAGAGTTAACATTAAAATGTGGCAGAGGAGATGATAGTAGCGAGACTTTCAAATGATTTCCTTCTTACCCTTCCTCTAGGGAGAGTAATTACATAGGGATCGAGGTGGACCTGTGCTTACGAATCCAGTTGTCTTCCTAACATAGATGTGCTGACAGAGCAGACCAGTAGGCTTTGACATAAAACTCTTTGAAAAGCATAAATAGAAACCAGATTATAACAGTATCGTTATTTGTGTTTTCACTTAGTTAAGGATATGCATATTTAATCTCATCTCGCTTCAACAGGTTATCTAAAATTCTCACCCATGATAAATATATACTGGTATATTTATGAGGAAAGAAAACTCCAATACGATAGGCAGGAAAAAAGATGGTAGGGGAATTCTTCAACGGAAAGAGCAGTGCATTCGGAAAGCTAGCACCAAGTAACTTTACACAAGTTCTCTTCGGGTTTTTGGACTTTATTCTCTTATGTCTTCCATCGGCTATCCTAGGAATGATATATGCAGTTTTAGTGTGAGGAAAATTACCCTCTCGGTCATAAGACAACGACTGAATAATAACAACAAGAGACGAGACCTTGTGTTTTTTATAGGGCACGTTCTATAAAGGATATTATGGGACATTTGAAAGCGGTATTTAAGGAATAAATATGTGGTTACAACCATATCAGACGAAGACTTGGGGATGGATAGAAAGAAAGGGAATGAGAGAGAGGGAGGGGGAAGAGAGAGAAATAAAGAGAGACTGGGAGAGGTATGCGACGGGACAAGACAGCAGAGTTCTAAAAATAAAGATAGATAGATTAATAAATCGACAATGAGCGTGGGAGTGCATAATAGAGAGATTGAAATCTGGACAGTGTAATAATAGATCGATAAAGATAGATCGATCAATTAAGAGTTAAGAATGGATAATTCCTTAGCAAACCTGCTGATGGTGGTATCAGAGATATATAAAAGGGGTCATTCTGAATGAAGCAACCTGTCTCCTTGGGACATCCACCAATCCTCCTCAAAGTCCTCCAGCCGATGCATATCTAAGAATCTTCTTTCTATTCCTAAACTCACAACAGATAATTATGTGTTTGATGAAAATTTGGTGGCGACGGCGTCAGCGCACCATCTTCGGACGCGCCACCAAGGTCATTAGAGACGTCCCGCATCCTGACTCGTCATCAACGTCAACTGAAGAACCTCCATGATGGGGAGCACATCAACGCACCGACGCCGGATGCGCCTCCACTAACACATGAAATATCTCGCATCATGACACGTCGCCAACGAGAACTGTAGAACCACCCGTGACGTGACGAGTCGACAAATCACCTCGTCTTTTACGGTTATTTTATTTCTTAGTTTTCTTTTTCCTCCGAGGCCTTTATGTAGGCCAATGTCGCAAAATAACATTTGGTGAATCTATTTTCAAGAATTGAAGTTTTATTCTTCTTGGAAGATTTGCCCTAATCCTCTCCCCTCTCGGGCCGCCACTGCCGCCGCTCGTCGTTGCCACCGCCGCCCCTCTTCGCGAGACCGCCGCCCGCGCAGGCAAATTGCCCGCACCGGCCCTAGCCTGCGCAGGTCGCTGCTGCCCACATAGGCCGCAACTTGCGTAGGCTGTCGCCGCCCACACAGGCCGCAGCCTGCGCAGGCTGCCGCTGCCCACACAGGCCGTGGCCCGCACAGACAGCTGAGGCCCACACAAGCCGCAGCCCACACAGGCCACCGCCAGCGACGTAGGCCGCAGCCTGCGTAGGCCAATTGCTCGCACAGGCCACAGCCCACACAGGCAACCGCCACCTGCATAGGCCGCAGCCCACGCAGGCCACTACCGACCCCACCGCCCCATAGGCCGCAGCCTGCGCAGGCTACCGCCGCCCACATAGGCCGGGGCCCGCGCAGACCGCCAGCGCCCGCACAAGTCACAGCCCGTGCAGGCCACCGCAGCCTGTGTAGGCCGCAACCCATGCGCATCCGTCGTGCCCCGGGCCACCCTCGCAGCCACTTGCCGCCATGCATACTGTTTAGGTTTTGGGGCACTGCCCTGAACCCCGCAAGAGGGCGACTCCCCCCTTGACCCCCTGTCAACTGACCGTGCACTTGGATCCGTGACATCCTGTCGAAGCGCACGTCAATCGCCAGCGCCAATGACATCCTGTCAAAATGCACGTCAAGAGGAGAAGATGCAACCAAGTCTGGACTTGAGCTGCGGATGCTTCATAAATGGTTGGATGATGAAGAGGCTAAAGTATAAAACCCGTTATATAAATCTATGGAGACATGGGAGGCTAAGATGAGTGACCATATGGTTGGTGGCTGTCAGTGGAAATGGAGCTAACACAGTGTTAGAATTGACCCCCAAGAGCTTAAATCAAAGTTATCCAATAATTCTGATTTCCTTACTACGTGGAACATGGAAGGCAAGTTCCAAGGGATACTTTAGATATGTGCGCCATTCTAATTCCTGGGTCCTCTTTTGGTGAAGGATCTACGCATCTCATTATTACACTTTTATTGGACTTAGTCAGGGCCAAATTTCGCGACATGTGAGGGGAGGGCTCGCAGAATGCGGGGTTGAGTTTGATGCCGTCAGGAGCAATCTCCAAGTACTTTGACACAAAAACAATCATGACATAACACAAAGATAATATCAAAGTTCAAAGGCTGTGCTGCAGACAAAACCTTTGCAATCCAAATGGCAAAGGTTTTGTCTCCAGCACAGCCTGATCCCAAAGACGTACATGATTTTGGCAACGGTATGTTCGGAACCAAGATCCCTCTGGCAGAAAAACATATTTATCAGCCGAGAGACTCAAATGTCAAGGAAATTGAAGACTTTGGAGGTTAGCAGATACGAAGTAGATGGCGCGCAGAATGGATGATGCGTATCTGATTACACTTACGGGTAAAGGACAAATAATGGATGTAGTTTAGGCTTACTATATGAGCATACCTACGTGCTTATAAAACTCCTATGTCGCTTCGTCTAGATTTTCATGCGCTTGTTCCTTGAACTCAGATGTTGTCAATCTGTATGTATTCCGATTTGTTCAATTTACTCTGAACCTTAAACAACTCCATTGAAATTTTTAATCCCTAGTGTTATGTCTTAACTTCCAGACATTACCTCCTTCCTTATAAGTATTCCTGGTCTTAATGCTTGGGGTCAACTTTAACAGAGTTGATTAGAGCATTATCCACTTTCAAAGGGTCTAGCTGAAGTAGTATTTACTCTGCTTTTCAAGATTATTTTATCATCTTCATGATCTTGAAACTATATCAATTTATATATCCTTAATGATTTTGATTCTTTTGCATCGTAAAATTCATTTTCATCTATATATATATTTTCCTTTGTTGTCTTACTTTCCATTTATCATCTCTTTCCTTTATTCTCCAAGGAATGGGGAAACAGATCTGATCAGTGACCATTTTTTTCTCCCCAGCAATCTCATCTCTTTCCTTTATTCTCTCTTCCTCCCTCTTTCTCTCTTCCTTCTCCTTCCCTCTTCTGTTTCCCTCACGGTTAGACCAAGAAAAATCAACACTTCAACTCAACAACGATGATTCCTGGTCTGTCTTTCTCCTTGGGCGCCCCTCTTCCTTTATATAAGGGAAAGGTTAATTGGGCCCTAGGAGGACAACAAGGGGGGGGGGGGGGAATAGCTGTCCATTAAAAGGGGGGGGGGCTTATATAATTGGCCCCCATTACAGAATAAAGGAAAAACAAAACATAAAAAGAGAAAGGGGGAAAGGGATGGGGTCCAATGGCTCGAGACCCCTCCCAACACAACGACAAAGACACAAGCACACAGACAAAATGATGGATGCCTCGCGATGCAACAAAGGTGACTCGACGAATCCAAAAAAAACACACGCAACTAACGAATACGAGCAAAATCAAAATACGAAAAATGAGCATAATTCACCCACATTGTTGGCACCGGGTGTCTTCATTGGCACATCTCCTCAAGGTTTTTTTAATGTTTTATTAGGGTACATAAATTCCCTAAAAAGTTCAAAAAACTGCTACCAAATTTATTACAAAGAGGAGAATTATAGTAATGGACCAATAATCAATACAAAGGAGAAATATCTTGATGAAAAAAGTAATATTTTTGCTTTCACTCAGTTATTCCGTAACATACTTAATCTTTTTAATAAAAATATTTCCTTTCAGAATTCACAATCATAACTAAGCTGCGGTGATGGGGTGGATGTAAGAAATTGCATTGTGTGATAATTCATATGTATCATCATTATCACATACCTAATTTTAAGATTGCATAGGACCATATTTTGAATTTTTGGTTTTAAAGAATGACACTTCGGTTATTTTTTATTGTTACTGGAGACATATTCTCGATATAATGAACGCATACCAATGTAAATCGTAGGTGCGAAGTTATTACTAGGGGAATACACACCCAATAAAAAATGATAATTTTTTCCCTAAAATTATGACAATACATTAATTTGATTTTTTATGAAATTTAATTTCTTTGATATTATTTTTTATGTTCACTAAATTTATAATATTATTTTCAAAATGATTAAAAATAATTCCCTTCCTATGTGCAATAATTGTTTTAATTAAAATTTTACCAAATAAAATATTTTAGAAAGAAAAGAATACGACAGCGATTGAAGTAGCTTCCCCTTTGTCAAACTTTTTCTCTAAATATAAATATACAAACATTTGTTTTCTCAGTAATTAAGATTAGACATCCTTTCTTGGGCATAATACTACATACATTTGAATACATATATCTGGTTATATTAGTTTCTTTAGAAACTTTGGCAATGATAAATTTAAGCTTACGCATGAAGTTCTCCACATTTTAGGGCTATTTTAATAACATTGGGTTTATATTTATAACCCTTTAAGAATAATTTATATCTGATTTTTTTTCCCATCTGTTAAATTTCCATTTTTAACTATGACATTTACATAATATACATGAATTCTTTTTTTACAAAACAAGTCTTAATAATAATGAGTTTTAAATGCATAGAACATATTAATGGGTTTAAATTTTACCTTTAGTTGGTTCATATTTTTTTTTCAAGGATTTTTTAAGATTTGAATTGATAAAAAAGAGAAGAAGAAAAAATGGGTTTTTACCTTAAGCGTCAGCAGGCAACCCAGGCTCAGTCGTGCTAAGGCCCCGCATGTAGGAGTAGAGAGCACAAGTGGGCATGCACCAGTAGCAGCATCATCACATAGTAGGATTAGTTACCACAAGGAGCCCATTGAGCCCTACCTGGCTCACACACAAAGCACATATTCGAGGACCAGTAAAGATATTTTATTAATTCACCCGAAGTTCATGAGCGGAATATATATATTCCGTTACTCGAATTTACCACCTAACCAGGATTAGTTATCCCTTAGCTATCCAAATTATGCCTTCCTACCTTCTCGTGTACCTTTCCTATTTTTCTTTCCTTTTAGTGTATACTTAAAGAAATACCCCATACTTGATTCGTCCCTTTATCTTAATCTCCCTTTACTTACTACATCTAAGTAATCTATATTTCATGTAACCTAAATATTAACATGAAGTAAATAATAATACCAAAAACATAATCCACAATGAACAAATTCTTATTCATATATGATGCATATTACTCTTCCCTTTTAATTAAACTCTAAAATAATTGTTACAATATTCAACTTACTATTTTTTTTATCATAAAACTAAAAATAAAATTCCTTAACCTAATTTATGAATATATTAAATATATTTCAAATATATTAATAATATTAATAATACAAATAACATATTACCTCTCCCTTTTCTAGACCTCCCAATCATTACTTCTGATTAGATATGATAGGAAATTCTATGTTCCTTCGATTACATCTTTCCACATATTACAAATCTTCTCAACTTTTACTATCTCCTCCGTTCATCGACTTATCCCTTATATTATTCTGCTACTTAGTTGATTTACCATATTCTCCTCATTTACATCTTATTTTCCCTAACTGTAAATCAAATCTCAAATCAATCTCTTAAGCCCAGCCTATATGCAAATTACCTCTCTCTCATTATACATATTTGTTTTAGTTTGTAATTACAAATTTTATTTGATTTAGGAAAATTATATCTATGGTCATATTAAACATAACACCCTACTTTGCTTTCACTAAGAAACACAGTTAATTATTCCACAATTAATCAAATAAGAGGAATACAATGTATGGGGTTGAAGGGTTAAATCCAATGGGAAAATGAAAAATAAATATGGAAAATTTATGCCTCCAATTGCAATACATAAGTTCATAACCGTAAAAATTATATTTCTTTAAAATTTCAAAATTTCTTAGGGTTTATATTCCTGCACCCAGATAGGAAAAGGGATGAAAACTACTTGTTAGTGATATCTTGTAATGTTATTTAATATTTTAAATTCAAAAAAGACTTTTGAGAACTAACTTTCACAAAAATTAGTCAAATACATAAATTTCATTATTAATATTATATTATTATTTTAAATAGTGATATAAAACAAATAGCAAAATGTTTTGGTAATTTTTGGATTGTTGAATTTTCTTAATGCATAAAATATTTCATAAAAACTGTTTCGTGCTGTATGTAACTGTATGATGCAAAAGAGGGTGGAATTGTGTTGTTGGAGGAATCCAAGTCATTTTGATCTACACGTCAGGCAGATATACAATAAGAACGTGGACTTGCCTTAATTGTGTCAATCTCTGGAGTTTTCATTAGACAATCACAACAATTGATTAGGATGGGTACATCTTTTAATGTGAATATAAAAACATTATGGGGAAAATGGGATCCAAAAGTTTAAGGGAGCAGGAGATTAGTAATTTGAGGTAAAAATAATCTGAATGATCTAACCTATCTCTCAATCATATCGTATTTTGTCTCCTGAAAAATTCCCCCCCTCTTTTCTTATTTTTCCAGAACTCCATCATTTGAATTTGATGCTGTACTCTAGGAGGGAATATAAAGTTTCTTGGTAGAACTAATGATGTGGTCTCACCCTTTTAAATGATTCTTTAAATCCCTATAAAAAATGATTTATTTGGCTCAATATCCCAACAGTTAAATACCATGGACAGGCCTTTGATAATCATCCACAATAATCAGTAAATTTCAGCACATATGGAACTTTAAAATATTCATTTTAAAACAAATGGATTGAGATAAAAATCAAGCAAAGTTAGTTGAAAACCCAAAGTATATAGAAATTCATATGATATGCATGGAAATATGGGAACATCTTGTCTTTAGTAATCAAGGAAGTACTCAGTTTCTATTTCTTAAATTGGATGTCTATTAATTCCAAATGTGTTGAAAGTTTGTTATTTTATTATTAATCAAGGATGAAGTTTACAATCTACAATAATCAAAAGCCTTATTAGTGTGTAATCATATGCCGCCTTCAGGTGTATAAAAATGGACTATTTTTGAAAATTATTTGTTCAAACGTTTAATGAATTGCAGCTGAGTGCAAATAAAAATAAAGTTCAAGAGTACCAATAAATTGGAAATTAATAATCCATCTATATTTATAAAAATTGAAAAGGTCAAAATGATTAAATTTCATGAATTTTATAACACCTTCGAGAATATTTTATTTCAATCAAATTTCTGATTTCAAATGGAGTAACTGTGAAAGTAAAGTTCATAGATACAAATTAAATATTAAGGATCGTTGGTTAATCAGACCTTCTTTATTTCAACTCATATTGTTGGGTTCTATAGGCCTTCATATGGATGAACAATTTAAAATGATCTACAGCGGAAGAGGTTAACAATTAAAATCATGAAATGAAGCACCTGTGCACGGATTGCATCCATTATTTCTTAGATCCTCCACCTAGACAAGTCACGCTGCTCATGTAGGCATTCTATATACCTATCAATGCAATTTTCAGTAGGTTGAATCTGCCCTTTGACCTTGGCGAGCTTCGTTCAACCTATGTTGTCATCGTTATGCCATCCTAATCAAATCAGGAATGGAGAGGAGCAATGGAAAAAAGATAGAAGAAGCATGACGCCTTAAAAAATTATGTCATGGGTGAATATCATTCAGAGCCTACTACTTTTTATACTTAGTGATACTTTTCATTAACCCCCAAAAATTAACTATATCTTCTAAGGTCCAAAAGCCCATTTGCGTGTAACTCACGAGGCCCATATATCAGTCTAGTTTATGACTCCACCATCTCAATAACCATGATAAGTCTTCCAAATAAATTAAAAATATCTTCATATATATTAGTTAATGTTGGATTGATTTAACCCAATTGGTATGTTGAGTCTCTAACCTGTGGGGTGCCAAGCTACACCTATAGGTTCGGATCATCTGAGACATGTGTTGAGTTCAGTGCCTTGGTTTGTCCATGAAATACACATTTCCATGGATGCAAAACCGGGTCGATTGATTCAAAATTGATCTTTAAAACAAAATATTGGATGTAGATGGTTGGGGAACTTATTTCACCCTTGACATGCTCACTTTGAGATCGTTCCGAAGCCGTTCACTTTGCCGCCCTCTAGAAGTATCCACGCGATCACTTGGTGCATGGATCTCTACCACTTCCTCTTGAACTCTCCTTGAAGACTCTCTCCTTGGTTGATGTAGAAAATCAATAAAGGAGGGGGCTCTCAAATCAGGCTTGCGTGGGTGCTTAAAATGAGATCCCTTTCCCTCTTTATATTTCACTAATGGTTTTTCTCAAAAACCCTAAAAAGTAAAATATATCCGCCAATGCCCTTATTATCTTATGCGTGTGACCTTGTAGGCTCATGTACCATTCTAGTTGATCACCTTATTGGCCCAATAACATTTATTGGCCAACCTTATTAATCAACTATATCAATATATAGATTAATTAAATGAGGATCGATTTAACCGAATCTATAGGGTAAGTTTCCCGTGGGGTGCCAAGCTACACCTCGTGCTGTAGAAGATACCGAATAATCATCTACGGGAGACTCTCTAACGACTTAGGGTATGGTTTATAGTCAAACCCTAATCCATCATTTGATTAGTCCTAATGCGTAACCGGGATCATTGGAGAATGCCATCTCCAATTTCCTCACTACCCTGGCCAAGGATTTTTCTGCATCGTCTTCCTTGAGTCAATCTCCTCTTATAAAGAGGGCCGATGATCCCGTCTTGACAACTCAATCATCTTCGTAAGCTTCTTACTACATCTGATCTATAACTTATTCGAATCTCATGATTAGAGGCTCGTAAATCAAAGTCAAAACATAGTTGTCCACTCATGAGATGTCCTTGGTATCTCAGGTCAATGGATCACTTATACAACCATGACTTGAATCAACTTGATTGTGATTAGCTTAACGACTACATTATATCCATCAATCTCCCACTTGGACTAAAGCCAATCACACTTGTTCAACAATCCCATTGTTTGATAGTGACACTCAAAAACTTTATGAGCTAGTGACTTAATATGTTGGTCTTTTATGTTATCGGTTGATGTAACCCTTCCCATCACAATATCTCCTTGTGCAATATCTCCCTAATCAAGTCATAGATCTAACCATGTCTAACAAGGTTTTATTTCTCCTTTTCGACACCCCATTCATTTGTGGAGTATATGCCAGAGTCAGTTGAGTGAGGATTCCATTATCCTTCATGTGTTGAGTGAACTTTGTACTTAAGTATTCTCCACCTCGATCTTATTGAAGTGTTTTAATACTCTTTCCACATTTTTTCTCTACCTCATTTTTAAGTTCCTTGAATTTCTCAAGAGCTTCAGATTTATACTTCATTAAGTATACCCATCTATATCTAGAGAAATCATCGATGAAAGTTAATGAAGTAAGAACAACCACCTCTAGCTTGGATTGGCATAGGATCACATACATCACAATGTATGAGTCCCAAGATGCCCTTGGCATACTGGCTATTCCATGAGAATGGTGATTTAGGTAACTTACCCATAATGCAAGATTCACAGGTTGCGTATGATTCAAAATCAAACGAACCCAAGTATGCATCCTTATGCAATTGTAATAATTTTTCATTTCCAACATACCCTAGCCGGTAGTGGCATAAATAGGTTGTGCTCACTGATTGTTTACTCTTCTTAAGAGAAACATCTACTTGGAGATTATAAGAAGAAACATCCATCAAGTACAACCATTTACCAATGGTGCTGATGCAACCAATTTATTCTGAAAATAAACGGAACAACATTTGTTCATAATAATCACGGTGTACCCGAGTCTATCCAAACATGAAACAGATACGATGTTCTTTATTATGCTAGGAACATTATAGTAGTCTTCTAAAGACATGAAATCTCCTAATGGAAGCTTGAGGTTCACTATCCCCACAGTGATAGCAACAACTCTTGTGCCATTCCCCACTCTCAACTCCACCTCGCCTTTGCTCAACTTTCTTCTACATGTCAGCACCTGAAGCATCGCCATGCTTCTTTTGAGCTATCTCATTGAGGTACTTCTTGTCGTTCCTCTTCCAGTGGCCCTTTGTTTCACAATGGAAGCACATGCCTTTCTCGCCATTGTCCTTCTTTGCCAGTGGTGCTTTCACTTGCTTTTTCCCTTTGTCTCGCCTTGAGGCAGACATTGTCTTTCTCTTCTTTTTGGTCCTACCAACAAAGAGAAATTGGGGCTTGTCCTTCTGAAGGTTGCCCTCCGCAGTGGTAAGCATATTAAGCAGCTCTGGAAGAGTCATCTGAATTGTGTTCATGTTAAAGTTAACAATGAACTGGGAGAATGAATCAGGTAAGGATTGAAGAATGAGATCCATACTCATCTCAATGGGGAGATCAACTCCCAGCACTGCCAACCTTTCTATCCACTCAATCATCTTTAGTACATGAGTTTGTAGCGAAGATGATTCGGTCATGTGAGCCCTGAATAGGCTCTTCGATATCTCATATCTTTGAGTCCTACTCTATTCGGCGAAAAACTCCATCAAATAGAGTAGCATTGGCCTTGGCTCCATTTCTTCATGTTGCCTCTACATTTCATTGCAGATAGAAGCTAGCCTGTAACACTAGACCGTAGTGGAGTCATCTTTCCACTTCTGATATTCCATAATCTCCCCTTAAGTTGCACCCAATGCAAGCTCTCCCGGGCCATCACTCTCAAAGACATAGGCTATGTGCGTAGACTTAAGGAGGATGTTTATGTTCCTAAGCCAATCAGTAAAGTTCAATCCAGCCAAACGATTGACATCCATTATGCCACATATCGGGTTTCTCGATGACATTATTTGCCTTACACGAGATATATTATGAATTACTAGTTCAAGCAGATTATAAGTTCATCGAATATAAATAGCTCCCACGAAAATTCATCATGCCATACAACCCTCAAGTGTACAGAAGCAGAGAAATCGACTATCCCCTATTGGGGATTGGAGTTTCAACATGTGTAATACGACCTAAAGTATACCCCACCAATCATAATACACATTATTGAACACCCATCTCATGGGACTTCCAACCCATTGCAATATCCAATCATATTTTGGTCCCCAACGCTCATGCGGCGTGGAGTATACCCCCACCAACCACTGAGTTTGGTCTGAGAAATACCATCATTACTTGTTGAAAATAGATTTTCTTGTAATCCTGGAGTATACTCCCACCAAACTACACGGTTCCTCTATCATGACCTCGTGTCATACACTAGCTCTTAGTTCCTCCTCCCGAAGAAGTAGGCCTAGAGTTGACTCCACCAACCTAGCTTAGAAGGGACTAGGATCCTAAGACTATAACAATGGAGGACCACGCTTAAGTTTATCACTTTGGTGTCGCAGCTCAGATTTTAACGAGAGGGATTTTGATATGGTCTCTTCAATAATGTATGCACATTTAATATCTCATATTAACATATGCCCTAACTCATGTGTGGTGTATAAATTTGTATGGGTGAGTGTAAGTTGACTATCTCATATAGTCAATTTCACATTCCAATCTCATCAGTACACTAACTTAAGGGAACCTACATTTAGTCCACCTAAGTTTTGATTTTCCACATCACATTCATTATGCCACATATTTATATCACAAGTGAAATCACATAACAAATGCAATATAAAACAATTATTTAAATACTTCAAAAATTCTACAAAAGAAACATTACTTTCATGCTTAAAATTCAAAAAATAATTATTTAAACATTTTTTTTTGGAAATTTCTTGAAGGCTATAATAGTTTAACTCTTAAAATATTCCATTCAATAAATCCAAAATTACATTTTTCATAATTTTATTTTTGCTTTATTTAAGTTAATAAAAACAATATATATTTTTCTTGATTTTCTTAGATTTTTCCCGCAATTTATTTAACATTTGAAAATTTTATTTCTAAATTATTTAAATTAATTAATTAGGAAGTATTTAAAATTAATATATGTACATAGATATATATATATATATATATATATATATATATATTAAAGAACATGGGGTGGTGCAATAGTTGCGCCATCCCCGTTCTCTTGCAGGTGCGGGAGCCGGGTTCGAATGCCAGCTCCCGCTATCAAAAAATATTAAAATCTTTTTGCACCTCAGACTTGACCCGATACGACGCGATCAGATCGGATCAGATCAAATCAGATTGGGTCAACCATGTGATCTTAGTCAGACCTGATCGGATCGGATCTGATCCGATTGACCTAGTCAACCTGTAGAACCGGTTCCAACCCGGGTTCGACCTGAGCGACCCAGCCGCCCAGAGTCTGTCTTGGGTTCCAATTGGTAGACTCGAACTGATGCCACGCCCGCCCATGCACGCGCTGCGCCCGTTAGGTGGCTGCGGGGCCCCGTGTGTAGACGCGGCCAGGCGCTTGGATGGCCGCTGGCGCCCCTAGGGTGTGTGCGGCGGCCCTTGGGTGGCTATGGGTGCTCTTAGGCACCCCTTTGGCGGGCGCTAGCGTCCACGGGCATCCCTAGGCACCCCCTAGGCACCCCTTGGGCGGCCATGGGTGGCGTTGGATGCCCCTTGGGCAGCACTGACTGCCCAAGGAAGCCTGAAGAACGTCCAAGAAGACCTTCTTCCCTTTTTCTTTTGAACCAAAGCACTCAGAACCTAGCTCTAATACCGTTGTTGGGTTCGGTGCCTTGGTTCGTCGATGGAAAAAATGTTGCCATGGATGCGGAAGCATGTCAATCAATTCAAAATTAATCTTTAAAATAAATTATTGAATTTAAATTTTTGGGGAACTTATGCCACCCTTGACATGCACACTTTGAGATCATTCTGAAGCCGTTCACGCGTCTAGCCTCTAGAAGTATCCATGCGATTAATCAGCACTTGGATCTCCACCTCTCCCTCTTCAACTCTTCTTGGAGGCTCTCTCCCTGGTTGGTGTAGAGAATGAAAAAAAGGAGAGGTTCTCAAATTAGGTTTGCATGGGTGCTTAAAATGAGACCCCTTTCTCTCTTTATATTTCACTTAAGTTTTTTCTCAAAAACCCTATAAAGTAAAATATATCCACCAATGCCCATATGACCTTATGCGTGCGACCTTGTAGGCCCATGTATCATTCTAGTTAATAACCTTATTGGCCCAATAACATTTATTGGCCAAACTTATTAATCAACTATATCAACATATAGATTAATTAAATAAGGATCGATTTAACCTCTCGATAGGTTAAGTTTCCAGCCCATGGGATGCCAAGATGCACCTCGTGCTCTAGAAGATACCGAGTACTCTCGAACTCTCTCGTGCAACCTTTACCATCATTAGTTACCGTATACGTAAAATCCATCATCTACGCAAGACTCTCGAATGACTTAGGGTATGGTTTATCGTCAAACCCTAGCCCATCATTCGATTAGTACTGATGCGTTACGGGGATCATCGAAGAACGCCTTCTCCAATATAATCAGTACCCTGGCAAGGGATTTTTGTGCACCGTCTTCCTTAAGTCAATCTCCTCTTATACCAGGTGCGGATGATCTCGTCTTGACGACTCAATCATTTCCGTAAGCTTCTTACTACATCCGATCTATAACTTATTTTAATCCCAGGATTAGAGGCTCAAAAGTCAAATTAAAAATGTAGTAGTCCACTCACGAGATGTCCTTGGTGTCTGAGGCCTGTGGACCACTTATACAACTATGACTTAAATGAACCTGATTCATGTTTACGTATAATACCATTCAAGGATTCGTACGGATCAATTTAGTGAACTCTTGCTCTAAAGAGCACCCACCATCTATCATTAGTGTCGGCACACTAATAGCCACACAATCAGCTATACTAATCATATAAGTAGGATCAGCTAGAGCTATTCTATCTGGATAACTCAATGTCCGTCTAGACTATCCATCGAATAGGAATATTTAGAGTACATGTTTAAAGACTAGTGGTGATTGTATTATGATCTAATCATAATTCACTAAGTCATGGCACCTATTTGTGGACTTCATTATAAACATCACATAGAATAATAATGAACGTAAATATTTTATTCAATGAACTTAATTAAACATGGTAGTGTGATTGTCTTGATGGCCACATTATATCCGTCAAGATGGAAAATGGACAGGACGGGACAAAGATCATTTCGTCAGATGTTCGGATATTTCAACTTCGTCCAAACCGTCCTATATAAGAATTCGTCCATTGGATAAAAAGACCATCCGCACTCAGACTTTGCCAGTTTTGTCCCATCTGCATAACAGCCATTGTGTCCCTCATTTTGGATGAAAAAAAATCACGTTTCACAATTTTTATTCGATGAAGAGTTGAATATTTAAATCGAAAAATGATACAATTCTATGAATAATAAGAGTTTTATGTAATTTTGAAAGTCGGAGGAACTCTTTTTCTAATTTAGTCGCAAATATGCCCTTAAAACAGCTCTGCATTGCATGTTGAAGGCGTAAATATCCAATAAATAGTTCCAATGTCTGATTAAATTAACACGGGTTTTTCTAAGTTACTTTAGGGAAATATGGAGTAGAGAGACAGCGAAGGGACATGTGTACAATTATTTTTTGGTAGCATCAGTTTGCGCGTTCCAAAATAAGCAAGGATTTTAATTCAAAAAGTTAACTGATATAGTGATGCCATGTGGCAAGATCTCAACCGTCAAAAGCGAATCCAACGGATGTTCATCCATCCCTTACTGTTCATCATCCGAGACCTCCAAACAGGATGTTTTTTTGTCCGATGATACCAAAACAATCCCGTCTATTTGTCCCGCAACCAATTTCTGCCCCGATTTTTGCCTAATCTCGTGGATGGGACAATTGTTTCATTTTGGGATGAAAAAACCATCCTGTGCATGTCCCTACACTATAGCTACACCTCATGCTCTAGAAGATACAAAGGAGTGTGCCTCAACTCTCTGGAACTTGTTCGTCATCGTTTAATGTGTATGTATAGTCCCTCATTCAGTTGATGCTCCTAGGATGACTTAGGGTATGGTCAATTGATAAACCCTAATTGTGATCTAAGTTAGTACTAATGTGCTAAAAAATAATCGTAGAAATTTCTCTGATATTTCAATACCTTGGCCAAAGAATTCATTGCATCATCTTTCTTAAGATGTTACCTCTTATACCAAGGGTGGACGATCCCATCTTGGCTACTCAATTGTCCTTGTAAACTTCTTTATGCACCCAAACGAAGACCATTTAGAATCCCACGATTAGAGACTCATAGGTCATAATCAAAGAATCAATATTTGTCCATAATAGATATTTGGTGTCTCAAGTCTAACGACCACTTACACAATTGTGACGTGAATCAACTAGATTGACAATTCAATATAATAACATTTAGGGATTCGTACAGATCAATTCAGTGAACTCTTTTTACTAATGAGCAACCACACTAATGCCTACGAGAGCGGCCATACTCACCATATAACTGAGGCTGGGGAGTGCTATTTTATTCGGGTACTTTGATGGTCTTCTTGAGTACCCTTCAAATAGGAATATGTGAAGCACATGCTTAAAGACTAGTGATCTTTAAGCATCATGATTCACTGAGTCTGATCGTGTACCCATGGACTTCATTATAAGCAACACATGTGCATTGTAATGAATATGATCTATTAATGAACATAGAAAAAATATGGAATGTGATTGGCTTGCTGACTCCACATATATCTTCATTGTATTGTGTGTTCAAATTACTAATTCAGGTGCTTTAGAATTCTCACAAATCCACACATTTTTGTGGTGAAGAATTTCCATTTGGTTGATAAATTCAGAGATTAGGCTTCCATATGTTGTTGCTATTTTTTAGTTTAATCTATAAACTATATTAAATAATACTCACCTAAAAAATCTGAATATTGGATGAAACCAGGTTGTCCCAAAAAGAAATGGATCTGAGGAAAATGACTATCTTGATATAAAGCTTTTAAGAGCATGATAAAGGATATAGGTAGGAACGATGAGAGGACGATAGTCAAATGAAATAGTAGTAATGAGAACAGAATAAGGATAAGATGAAAAAAGAATAAGAGGTATAAAATAGATAAATCAAGTGTGAGAAGAGGGAAATGAGATACAAGAGTATGTGAATGAAGGTGATAGTAGGAATGTGAACTTTTTTATATTGAAGAGAAGAGGGTGATGCAAGGCTGTAGGTGACGATAATGGATTGATATGGAAGGATGTCAGGATATGGATCTAACTAGATCATGTGTTGAAGAACGATCAATGTAACATAAGAGACTAACCTTAACCCCCCATGGTCCACCATGATTCTAATAACTTCAAACATCAAGTCACCAAAAGGTTGGATGAATCTTTAGAATCAATGCAATTCAATCAGCCTCTCTACAACGAGGTTAGTTGAAATATGTTTTGCAAATTTTACAGATACAGCCATGTCACTACATAGAGGAGAGAAAGATGAAGCTTCCTTAAAAGTTTTGCTCGATTACCCTTCCATATTGTCAAATATGAAGGTGTGAAGTTGGATGGTTTGTGGCCGTGAATATAATTTAAAGATTTCTATCTCCTCACTATCACCAGATAACATGGAAGTAAGCATGACAACTGGTGGAGATCGCACAACGGCCGAAACCACGTTTGTGGCTGTTGGAGTAGTAACTGCCGTCACCCTCTTTCCCCACGTTTCCCACTTTCTTCTTCCACTCCATGGATCTATAAGATCCCAAAACTTCATTGTTTTCAACGGAAAATTTGATTTGAAGAAAAGTTTCCTTCGAGAAATTTCACCCATTTATTTCTCCTCAGCCGTTCCGCTGTCGCTGTCGGAAGTGCCGCCACTGCTGCCGCTGAGGGGACGCCCTCCTGCTACCGTCTCCCTTCAGTCACCAGCCACAGATCGTAGATCATTCTCTTTTTTCCCTTTCTCTTTCTCTTCCCGCGCCATTCCCTCTCTCAATCTTCTCCCTTTATTGTTCGCATTTTTCCTATCACGTTCTCCCTCTCTGTTCTCTATCGAGTTCTAAGTCTCTTGCTATTGGGAATGCTCCGTCTCTCTCTACTACACGCGTTCTTCCCATCTTGGTCCCGCTCTTTCTCATCGCTCTCTCTCTCTTCTTGTTCTCTCTCTCATCGCTCTCTCTATTTTCCTGTTCACTCTCTCATCGCTCTCTCTCTTTTTCCATTCTCTCTCTCATCGCTCTCTCTCTTTTCCCGTTCTCTCTCCCATTGCTCTCTCTCTCAATCGCGTCCCGTTCTAAATCCCCCCTTTTTCTATCGTTATTTCTCTCGTGCGTTCTCTTTCTCTCGTGCGTTCTCTCTCTCTCGTTAACTCGTCTTTCTCTCTCTCTCTCGTGCTTCCCCTCTCTCAATCACATTCTGTTTGGCACTCTCTCTCTCTCTCTATCACTTGCCGCTTCTCCCGTATGTTCCCTTCTTGGATCGCGCTCTCTCTCTTTTTTTACCGTTGTCTCTCTTCTTCCCTACGATACTCTCTCGTTCGCTTTCTCTCTTCTTTATTTCTCTATCTCTATCGGGCTCTCTCTTAATCGCCGTCTCTCTTCTTTATCTATTGGCTGTCTCTTTCCTTCTCTCCATCACTCTTTATCTCTATCGGACCCCCTCTCTTATTTGCCCCTCTCTCTCCAGTTATTTCTCTCAATCATCTCTCTTTCTAGTTCTCTTTAGATATCTCTCTCTCTCTCTCTCTCTCTCTCTCTCTCTCTCTCTCTCTCTCTCTCTCTCTCTCTCTCTCTCTCTCTCTCTCTCTCTCTCTCTCTCTCTCTCTCTCTCTCTCTCTCTCTCTCTCTCTCTCTCTCTCTCTCTCCACCTGCTACCTCTCCTTCTGTCGCCTAATTCTTCTCTCGACCACACGCCTATCATTCACGCTCTCCGTCTCTATTCTCTCTCATTCTATCTCCCCTATTTTCTCTCACTCTATCTTCTCTATTTTCTCCCTTTGTCTCCCACATTCACGCTCGTTATAACCAGACCTCTCTCTATTTCCGTTATGCCCCCCCCCCCTCTCATTAGCGCCTTCTTTCTTCTTCTCATAGTAGCACTACTCATCCTCTGACTCTCCCTCTCTTTCTCTCCTCTTTAAACCTCTCTCTCTCCCGGCCACGTCTGCGATCCGTCCTGCATCAACAACTGATTTGTCTAAACTAGGGGGTTCAAAGTTGATGATGAGTACGGGTCAATCTCACTAACTAGGTCGTTTGTAAGGTCATTATGGACCTAATCAACAAACTTGTTACCTTACTAGCAGTAATTAGTACGGGTCAATCCCAAAGGGAGGTAGGTAGCTAAATAGGATGAATCTCAATCTGTATTTTAGGTTCCAGAGTTTTATAAGTCTATTTGATAAGGTTTTTATTCGTTAAGAAGGTTTATTTTTAGAGAAAAGAGATGCTTACTATTTTTACTAGGTATGGAAAATTTTCAGTTAAGAGCCTAGACAGAGAATGATTTTGGAGAATTTTGTTCAGGATTTTTTATCGTCTTGAGAGAGAGATAAAAAATTCAGAAGTTAACAAGGTTGTAAAGGACTTATCCGGTTCACAGTTGTTGACCTGGATGAGGGAGAGCTGTTGGAATTGTAACCAAACTGAGTCAACTCAACTTATGAACGATTTCCAACAATTGGGTGAGGAAATAGAGGTAGGCGCAGGCCTTGGGCACTGCGCCACTGATTGCGCAGATGGAAGTGCTCAAAATGTGCGCTGGGCTTTGGCGCTCCGCCTCTAGTTCTGTTGGCAGAGGTTTTCTCAGGTGTTGTGGACCAAGACGACTATATCTCGAGTTCCAAAAGTCGTTTTGACACGTTTGAGTATGCGTTGGAAATCTTACGACGTTAGCTATCTGCCTAAGTATACGAAGAATCTTATCAAATGACTCGAAGGAGGTAGAACGACAAGGAGATATGATCATTTTTATCACACCCAATGGGCCAAAGGTGATCCCTTCAGCTTCCTACCAGCTGGCTTCGAGATCCAGAACGACCCCATAAGACTCCTTGCACCTTTAGGATGAAGGCGGACCCAAGAACAAGCTCAACTAATGGAGAAACTGGAACAAAACAAAACTCAATTCTTGGATATTGTCAAGGAGGGTGAGGGGTACCTTTTATAGGGTTACATGTATTTTTTCAGTCATTCATGGTGGTTGGATCATGGATGAACATCTAGGATTGAGTTTTTTGAGGCCTTAATCTAGGTGATCAGGCCCCAACCAATCAGAGTCTTTCCCTTCAGGTTGAATTTGGAGGGAAATGACCAAGTTGGTTAGAGTTAGTTACAAATCATCCCTAGCCCTCAGATTTGAGCTTGAATAGATGGATGGATGGGGTCCAACTCATGAATCCTAGACTGTATTCTGACCGTGAGTTCTCTTCCAAACAAGACCTTCCAGCTGGATTCCTCCACAGGTATCTTGACCATCCTCAAAACCTCCAAAGACCTTCTAGAAGTTTTTCTTCAAGTTTCTTCACATTATGCCTATTAGTTGAGTCAGCTCCTATGATTATCAGGCATTTTTTTCTTCATAGCTCCTTTTGATCTGAAACTTTGCCCCAAGCTTCAAGATGCATGTTTTGACCTCCTCATAAAATTTCATATTCTTATGATCACTGAAAGTCAACCTTTGAGCTGAAAAGTCAACATACTAGGGAAGTTGTTAGATTCACGTCTCACTTGACTCATTGAGTCTAGTGGGGTTTATAAATATTCCCGGAAGCCTCTAACACAAAACCCCAAACTATGTAACTGGTCAAATATATGTCAAAGCATTGATGGAAACCTCAACTGAGTAAGAAACATTTATATTTTAATCATAGGAAAAAGTTTAAGGCCTGCCCTGATTATTATGTAAAATGAGAGTTTTTGGGAATGGTAAGCTAACTTTCAGGGGATTAATAAGCAAGGAAGGATTTTTTTTAATTGGACTTGAAGATGGACGAATTTTAGGATGAAAATTTGAATTTTTGATATTTACGATGTTTAAAATGAATTTCCAACGGTCAATATTCAGATCTAGAGAGAGAAAATATACAAAGTAACATAGAGCGAGAATGCAGAAGAATTTAGGGGAAAATGAATCATATATGAAATGAATTATACCCTTCTTCCCAATCTCCATTTAAAAATCCAATCGTCTGGGTTGTAGAGGGTGAAAAGACAAACCTACCCTCAAAATTTTAGTGCAATCGGACGGCTAGATCTCAAGATATTGCTATTTACTGCCAATTAATCCTAAATGTTGGGTCTCTTTTATCTCTCTTCCAGGCAATAAAAAATATTATTTTCTGATTGGCTGGCGCCTATTCCTTGTTTTCTCCGCCCTTGGATCCTGGGCTGCCACGTTTTTACGTGCTGAAATGGCGCAATCATCGACGTTAAGAGAGAGACAAAAGATGCCCTTTTGAGCAGCTAAGAACATGCAACATCGCCCATGTCAGTTCCCTGTTTTTTTAAAGAAAATGACTAACCTTTATAGTTATAACCGTTGCACACAGTTATCGATCGTCGTGTGCAAGCAATGCACGTGGCGAATCGATTCTGCTATTTCATAGGAGGAATATTCTTTTTTCATAAATGCACGTAGAGATCGATTATCCGCGTGTATTTAATCCACGAAAGAGACAATAAAAAAAAACAAAGCATACCTTTTTCTCCCCGCCCGCGCCATGTCCTTTTCAGGATAATGTTTGGCTCATTATGGCATCGCGCATTGCGATGCCATAATGAGCCAATGAAGCACTTGTTAAATGCATCCAATCATTCGTCTGAATTTTCAGGGGAATGGCGTGGATAACATAAAACTTTTTAAAATAACAATTTTAATGTACTAAATAAATCATAAAACATATTATTTTAATTTTAAAAGGTATTTATTGCCTATATAATGGTCACAAATCTATACAAAAATATGAAAAAAATTCCAGCAAAATTACTAAAACCATTAACAAAATGATCAACTATTCGGAGTTGATCATTCTGTTGGTAGGGATGTGGCCGGATCAGTGCATTTTGATCTGTTGTGACATGGTGCGTTGCACCACTATCAGGATACCATCACTGGTGTTGTGAAGAGGTAGTAATGAATGCTTGAGTATGCACCTGTTGATTATGGCGCAAGAATCTTGAATTTTGGAAATTCCTCTTGAGTTCTGGACATTCATGTGCTCATGTCCAAATTGTGAACATTGCTGACAACGAGGTTGAAATATTTGATTTCTTCCTCTTCCTTGTCCTTGGTTTTGGAAGAAATTATTGTTTTGTCCATAATCTCTCCGCTGGTTGATGTGCTCTTGCTGATTTTTCTTAGTGTACAGATTGTTAGCCGTAGGAGGGAAAGAGTTTCTGTCATCTCTTGCTCAAACATCAAGAATGCTTCATGGGACATCAAGTTTGCAACAATCTCATCAAACTTCAGATGGTAAAGATTTACATTTGTGCAAACCACAAATTTAGAATATGCAGATCCTATTCTTCTTAAAAATGTATAAGTACCATATGAATTATTAACAGATAGCCAATCTGTTCTAGGGATTTAACCACAGTCTAAAATGTTTTATGTACTCATCTGTGGACAATCTACCTTTGTTCATGTTTTGGAACTGCCTATAGAGCTCCATAACTCTAACTTGATTCCAATGGACAAACGTATTTCTAACTTTTCCTATGCTTCATGTGATGATCTCGCCTTGCTGATGTACAGCGGAACCGATTCAGAAATCTTTCGATGGAGAAATCCCAAAATTTGCTGATCTGTTCTCTGCTACTTCATGAATTCTGTGTTTTCTATCACATTTCCTTGGTCGTCTACAATTGGAATTGGAGGTCCAATTCCTTCTATAATTTTTTTTAAATCATACTTCTATAGAACTGGAAGCGTGGCGCTTTTCCACATCTGATAATTGTCGCTTCTCAGCTTCTTGTTGATAAATATTCCGAAAGGAGTTGCAAGGGGGACTTCTCTAGCAGTAGCTGCGCTGATCTCGTCAATAGACCCTACAAGACTGGCGATAGAAGAGCTTTCTCCAGCCATCTTGGTCCCGCCTAGTGCTCTGATACCATGAATGACTACATAACCGCTCAAGAACAAGAAGACGTGAGAGGAGGAGGAAGAAGAGAAGGAAGAAGATGTATGATCAAGATCGTTATTTAATCCATAGCCCTAGTGATTTACATTGGCTTGTATTTATAGTCTAAGGTTATAGTTATGAGATATAAAGTTATTATGTTATAACCATAGCCGTTATAACAAGTTATAGAGGCTATAATCAAACAAATCGTAACAATTGGATCCTATCTACGTGTATCTTTATCTATGATTAATACTAACTATTTTTAATCCTCTAACTATGTTTAATCCTCTAACTATGTTTAAACTTATTTTTTATCCTAACAACTATTCTCATAATTGAGGGGTACGTGGTCGTTTTTTACTAGGTACTATTTATTAAGAGTCCTACTGGTCCACGTCAGTTTCGTGTTGTCATTTGGTTGCGTTACTGAATCCTCTTCACTTCGTTGGTGGCAGCAGCGTAAGCAGTAGTGGGATAGCTGGCAACAATTCGGTGGCACAGCTGGTGCAAGTAGGGAGGATGTAGAGGTAGCGACAGAAGGCTGGTCTTGTCGTTATCAGATAGCAAGTTTGGCATGACAAGCTTTGCCTCAAAAAGACTTGGCAGCGGCCTGGATAGGGGATCTTGAGACTATGGCAGGACTCAGTGGCCTGGCAGCGATGCTCAGCCTGTAGGATCTTCACTTGGCCAGTCAAAGGTGAGAGATACTGTGTTGGAAAGAACTCCAAGAGATAACGCAAGAGATCTTTCTCACTCACTCAGAAAGAGAAAGTCAAAAACACTTGTCGCTATGATTTATCTTTGGTCCACACAAGTATTTATACAACTCATGGGGCTACCACCTTGGCAGGCCACTTAACCACCGGTCAGTTAGAATCACCTACTTGTGATTATCTGAACCATCCATTCAGCAACAGAAAAACTATCGTGAAACAGAAAAATAGAAAAAAAGACTGTTCTTGGAACCACTTTCTTCTAGATTACTTCTATTATTCTCCCCCTTAATCTTGAAGACTAATCACATTAGATTGGCCCTTTCATCTTCCTTGTCTTCATCATCGTCACTTAGACAATCTGCTGCATAATGTCCATATCGATGACAATTATAGCACTTTACCTTTGACTTATGACGAGGCTTGTAGTCATCATATTTGCCTCTTCCATTGCTTCCACGACCTCGACCTCTTCCACGACTTCGTCTTCCATCTTTCCTTGTAAGAAGTACTTGCTCCTCATCCACTACATCTCATTCTCAAAGCTTGTCTTCTTGCACCTTCAATGAGCCCACAAGTTCTTCAAGGGACATGGATTTGATGTCACAAAACTGCTCTATCGCCATAGTGATGTTGTCAAACTTTGCCGGCGTCGCTCGCAGCAACCTTCCAACAACGTCACCTTCTGTGAGCTTCTCTCCTTTTCTTTTTGTGGCAAAAAACACGGTGCCGGGTACGGCCAACCCGAGGGTTGTGCCCGTTGACCGATCCATCTGTGCCCTGGACGCCACCCAGGGGGATTTTATTTATAAAGTGAAGTGTTTGTCAATGTTTATAGGCGTGGAGCGAGTATAAATATCTCAATTACACTCGGATCCCCCTCGTCCACGCCCATGTTGAGAAAAAGAAAAGATACATAAATGATACCTTGCAGGCGCTCGGGGAAGTGTGCACGTCGTCATCCCACTAGAGCCGCCCCGCAATGACGATGTCGTTCAGGAGATGTCTGCACCTCCATAGAATGGGGTCGATGAAGGGCGTGGTGAGGGCTCTAATCGAGGCAGGCGCAGTCCACCCGTCTTGCTCCAGCGTTCCACGCAATCCTCCAATCCCGCGGGCTTACGAGTTTGCACCGCGTGCAGAGGATCGGCATGCCAAGACGATCGACGCGATAACAACCTCTAGCTCTCTGAGGGAGCGCCTGCCAAGAAAGAAAGATGGAGGAGGGGGTTTGTGCATGTACCGCATGGTTGGCGAGAGCACCTGCTATCTGGTTGCCCTCCCGCAGCTGATGACGAAAGCATCGTGTGCGAGGTCGGCACCGCATGATGTCCTGCCATACTCGGTGTAGTCGCCACTGGAAGCATGTACCTAGACGAAGCATATCAACTAATATCTATGAGTCCAATTCCACGACGATATTGTGAAGGTTCCGTTCCTCACAGAGGAGTAGACCATCACGGATCGCCATAGCCTCGGCTATTGTATTAGTCTGTATGCCGTAGAAAGAAGAAAAAGCAAAGAGTATTCACCCCGTATGGTCCCGGAGGATTCCTCCTCCCCCCGCTGGCCCCGGGTTCCCTTTGGCCGCACCATCCACATTCAATTTAAGGATGCCTATTGGCGGTGGAAGCCAGTGAGCTTCTCTCCTAGATTGCACATCTCCGACACAATCCTAGTTAACTTGCCAACAAAATCAACAACTGAGTCATCCTTACCCATCTTCCGGTTCTCGTACTCTCGCTTCAACACATGAATGCGAGCTTGCTTTACTCGGTCAACATCGGTGTTCATCACTCGAAGAGTCTCCCACGTCTCCTTCGAGCATCTGTCTTCGTCAAGCTGAAGCTGAAGATCTTCGGAAATAGTTCCAAAAATGGTTGCCATAGCAAGACGATCCTTCATTCTTGGCACATCATCCTGGATGATGGTGCTCTACAACCCGTACGCCCCGAGCAATATCTTCATCCTCTTCGCCCATAGAGGATAGTTCGTCCTAGAAAGAGTAGGGAAGGCAGTAGAGACACCCAACGTACCCGTCGCTCTGGGCACTCCCATGTTGGCTTCGTCTCCGTCCACACAGGATCCTTCACCAGCCTCTGATACCGGCACCGCTCCTCGTCTCGGCATCGCCACGCTTCTACGTCCACGAGCCTTGCTCTGATACCGATTGTTGGATAGAACTCCAGGAGACAACGCAAGAGATCTTTCTCACTCACTCAGAAAGAGAAAGTCAAAACAGTTGTTGCTATGATTTATCTTTCGTTCACACAGGTATTTATACAACTCATGGGACTACCACCTTGGCAGGCCACTTAACCACCAGTCAGTTAGAATCACCTACCTGTGATTATCTGAACCATCCATTCAGCAACAGAAAAACTATCGTGAAACAGAAAAACAGAAAAAAAAAAAACTGTTCTTGGAACCACTTTCTTCTAGATTAGTTCTATCATACTGTTCCATGGTGTTGGCAATACCCTTGGTAAATGTGTTGTCTCCCCTTGTCGAAGAAGAATGTTCTGCTTTGGTTTCCACCGGAGGAGTGAGAGGTGGGTTGGTTTGGCTCTGGTACCAATGAGAGGATCCAGGGTTGGAAGCGTGATCAATCGGAACTTGTATCTCGATCTTCAAACCAGAAATGCTATCCCAACTGATGATGACGCGTTCAATATCGTTCTGAGAGAGGCGAGTTGAGGTAGAGGGAAGACGAAGACCTTCCCTGTGTAGATAGGAAAGAACAGGAACAGGAAGACCTTGCCGACGAATACTCATTGCCCGGTAGGGGGACGACATCAAGATTGCAAGCATGAAGAGGGAGAGTTAAGATTAGAATGCGGCAGAGGAGAAGATAGTGGAAAGACTTTAAAGCGATTTCCTTGCTACCCTTCCTCCAGGGAGGGAGGGCTTACATAGGGACCGAGGCAGCCCTGCGCTTCCGAATCCGGTCGTCTTCCTGACATAGACGTGCTGACGGAGTAGATGAGTAAGCTTTGACATAAAACTCTCTGAAATAGCATAAAAGAAAACCGGATAATAACAATATTATTATTTGCATATTGTATTTGCATTTGCATATTTAATGTCATCTCGCTTCAATAGGTCATCTGTAATTCTCACCCACGATAAATGTCTTCAATCGGCTATCCTAGGAACGATATATGTTGTTTTCGTGTGAAGAAAATTACCCCAGACAACGACTAAATGATAACAACAGGATACGGGACGGGAGGAGACGACGGGAGGAGGCGTCATTGGCGACGAAGGCGGCGAGGCCGGAGCGGCATCGGATACGACGTCGACTTCAACCTTCATGCCTTCGCTGCAATGACCCGCTATTCCGCAGATAAAAAAGCGCTTGCCGGTGCTGGGAAGGCTAACGACAGTGTTGCCGTCGGTGTATCGCGCTATCGGGTTGGTCGAGCGGCACGCGTCGAAGTCCGCCTCGGTCACCTCCACCACGTCGTGGAAGCTGGTGTACTGGAAAACGACAAAAAAAGAGATAAAATACACCTTGTCAGCCAACAGCGATCAGATGAAGAGGACAACAAAGGAGAAGTCCAAGAAGAGCAGGGTGAATCTTACCGAGCGTGTCTCCGACGGAGAAGGTCTGGGAGGAAGCCCACGACCTATAATCGGTCCTTAGATCCCAGCTGCCGTTGGGAGCTCCGACGACGATGGTGGCAGCGAAAGCGTATTCCAGAAGCAACGCCATCGAGGCCAGAGTGGCGAAGACCTTGATCGGAGAAGCCATACTTGGCTGGCAATGGAAGGGGCAGCAGAGGAGAAGATGCAACCAAGTCTGGAACTGAACAGTGGATGCGTTGCAATTGGTTGGATGGGTTGGGAGCTCCCAACGGGGTCATCGATGGCGCCGGTGCAGAGCGAACGACGGGAGGAGGCGTCACCGGGGAAGAGGTTTCAGACTTGGACTGTTCAGTTGCAACGCATCCACTGTTCAGTTTCAGACTTGGTTGCATCTTCTCCTCTGCTGCCCCTTCCATAGCCAGCCAAGTATGGCTTCTCCGATCAAGGTCTTCGCCACTCTGGCCTCGATGGCGTTGCTTCTGGAATACGCTTTCGCTGCCACCATCGTCGTCGGAGCTCCCAACGGCAGCTGGGATCTAAGGACCGATTATAGGTCGTGGGCTTCCTCCCAGACCTTCTCCGTCGGAGACACGCTCGGTAAGATTCACCCTGCTCTTCTTGGACTTCTCCTTTGTTGTCCTCTTCATCTGATCGCTGTTGGCTGACAAGGTGTATTTTATCTCTTTTTTTGTCGTTTTCCAGTACACCAGCTTCCACGACGTGGTGGAGGTGACCGAGGCGGACTTCGACGCGTGCCGCTCGACCAACCCGATAGCGCGATACACCGACGGCAACACTGTCGTTAGCCTTCCCAGCACCGGCAAGCGCTTTTTTATCTGCGGAATAGCGGGTCATTGCAGCGAAGGCATGAAGGTTGAAGTCGACGTCGTATCCGATGCCGCTCCGGCCTCGCCGCCTTCGTCGCCAATGACGCCTCCTCCCGTCGTCTCCTCCTCGCCGGCGCCATCGCCTTCGGCCTCTTCCCCGGCGACGCCTCCTCCCGTCGTTCGCTCTGCACCGGCGCCATCGATGACCCCTTCGCCAGGGTCAAACGCAGCTCCTTCTCCGACTCGATCTGCCCCCCCACCGTCGAACTCGGCTGCCCACGGCTTTATGTCTCCTGCCTTGGCTGGAATCCTCGCAGTGATGACCATTTTCATGGCCGTCTGAGTTTCCATACTTGATTCTCATCCTTCGTCCTCACTGTATTTCTCAAATCATCGCCAGTGGATCATTTATACTCTGTCATATTACTTTTCCAGTTTGTACCCATAAAATTATTTACCCCAGTAAGGCTTGACAATAAAACTTTCTAATAGAAAAGTCCATTCTGTATATCTCCGATACCATCACGAGCATGAATGCTCAGGAATTCTATATTCTTGACTTTTAATCCACCGTTCTATATTTATTGATCTATGGATATACTGTCTAGATTTCTATCTCTCTATGGCGCACTCCTGCTTTATCTATCGATCGATTGATACATCTCTCTAGATCTCTATCACTTTACTGCCCTCTCCCTCTCTATAACTTTCCCACTCTCTCTCTCGCCCTCCCCCATCCCTCGCTCTCTCTCATTCTCTCTATTCCTCTGCATATCCATGTCTCCGTCTGATATGGTTGTAACTAATTATTTATCCCTTAAATACGGCTTTAATGTCCCAGAATATTCTTTATGAAGCGTGCCCTCTAAAACACATAGCTTCACGTTTCTTTTTGTTTTCGTTTTGTCACAGTCTCATGGCCAAGGCAGTGCGTTTCTCCACATTAAAACTGCATAAATCGGTCCTGGGATGGTCGATGGAAGACATGACTAGATTAAGTCCAAAAGTATAATAGCATATATTTGTGGTGGATGAGAATTACAGACAACCTAGCGAAGTTCAGAGGAGATTAAATATGCATACGCTTGAAGAAGTAAAAACCAAAATACTAATACTGTTATAATATGGTTTTATTTTATGCTATCTCAGATAGCTCTATTGGAAGTCCTATTCATTACTGCCTAAATATTCTAGAAATAAGTTTTCAAAGAATGAAAAGGGAATAGGAACTTAAAACTATAACCGCGTCTATTTGGAGAGATTATGAATCACAGGAGGTTTTATTCTCTCCGAAAAAAAGTTCACCCCCTTTGTAATTTATCTATCAAATTTACCGGAATCTTTGGAACGTGAAAAATATTGGCAAGGACTGCGTTAAGATAATAGTATGCAACCGTGGGTTATTTGTTTATTCATCACAATTCTTTTCATTTATCAATCGGAAGGACTGCCCCTGACGGCAACAAGGTCATCTGCGCTGACAGCGGAGCCCACTCTTTCCTGGTCGCCGAACGCATCCCCCTGCGAAGTCCAATAAAAGTGCAACAGCTACGCGTGTAGCGCCTTTACCAGAAACGAACCCAAGTCTGAAAACAAATACGCATCTAAACTATTCCTCGGAACACGGCTTCCATTCTCCATAAAGATTAGAAATCAGAATCATTTGATAACTTTGATTTCCGCTCTGGCGGTCCATTCTTACACCGCGTAGGGTTTGTTTCCACGGAGACCCACCAACCAAACGACCGCCCATTATCCCAAGTCTCCTTAACTCTATAAACGGGTTTTCTACCTTGGCCTCTTCATAATCCAGCAAATTGCGAAGCATCCGCAGCTCAGGTCCAGACTTGGTTGCATCTTCTCCTCTGCTGCCCCTTCCATCGCCAGCCAAGTATGGCTTCTCCGGTAAAGGCCTTCGCCTCTCTGGCCACGATAGCGTTGCTTCTGGAATACGCTTTCGCTGCCACCATCGTCGTCGGAGCTCCCAACGGCAGCTGGGATCTAAGGACCGATTATACGTCCTGGGCTTCCTCCCAGATCTTTTCAGTAGGAGACACGCTCGGTAAGACTCTCCTTATTCTTCTTGACCTTCTTCCTTGTTGCCCTCTTCATCCGATCGCCGTTAGCTAAACAAGGTATCTTTTATCTCTTTTTTTGTCGTTTTCCAGTACACCAGTTTCCACGACGTGGTGGAGGTTAACGAGGCTGACTTCGACGCGTGCCGCTCAACCAATCCGATAGCGCGTTACACGGACGGCAACACTGCCGTTAGCCTTCCCAGCGCCGGCAAGCGCTTTTTTCTTTGCGGAATAGCGGGGCATTGCAGTGAAGGCATGAAGGTTGAAGTAGACGTCGTCTCCGCCGCCGCTCCGGCCTCGCCGCCTTCGTCGCCAGTGACGCCTCCTCCCGTCGTTCGCTCTGCACCCGCGCCATCGAGGACCCATTCGCCGGGGTCAAACGCAGCTCCTTCTCCGACTCGATCGGCGCCCCCACCGTCGAATTCGGCTGTCCACGGATTGGCGTCCCCTGCCTTGGCTGGAATCCTCGCAGTGATGGCCATTTTCATGGCCGTCTGAGTCTCCATGGTTAATCCTCATCATATGTTTTCAGCTATCTATTTCAATTCATCTTCCGCGGATCATTTATACTTGTACTTATTTACCACAATATGTCTTGAAAATAAACGTTTTTGACAGAATAGCGCCCGTATTTTCAGGAAATTGAAATTGTTGTCTTGGAACTTATTAATCTCGGTTTATGTCCTTATATTTATTTATCTCTCTATCTTTTAGTCTCTCCAACTCTCTCTCTCCCCCTCTTTTTCTTTCTCTCTCACCCTCCGTCCCTACCGTTCTCTCTCCCCCCCTCTCACTCCCTCTATTTTATTATCTCGCTCTCCGTCTCTCCCACTCCCTCTCGATGTTTGTCGCTCTCTCACTCTCTATTATTCTCTTCCTCGCTCCCTCTCTCACTCCCATTGTTTGCTCCCCTCTTTATTATTCCCTCTCTCCCTCTCTGACTCCCTCTCCATTATTCTCTATGTCCTTTATTTCGTCGCTCTCACCTTCTACTCTTATCTTTCTCTTTTATTTCTCTCTACCTTTATCTCCTCCCTCGTTCACTCCCTCCTCATTATCCTGTCCCTAACTCCATCCTTCATTTCTTCCCACTCTCTTAATCCCTCACTACTAATATTTTCTTCTTCTCATTTCTCTCCTTGGCTCCCCTCCTCTTGGTGGGGACCATTAACATAGAGAGGGAGATTTACTGTGTTGGGATCACATGGATATGTCTATATGATGGATATATGAACAGATAAACCTGTCTCACTTTGCGAATTTCTATCAGCAGGGGCATATGAAATTAGGTCAGTAAAAGATGAAGAAAAAATGTGAAGGTTCCCACCAATCAGAGCGCCGCATTCTGAAATGAATCAGAGTCCATAGTCTGATCCGGCCAGTAGATGTGTTGAGAAGAGAGAAAGAAGTTCTAATTGCTGAGATAGAACCAAAGGAAACATGGAATATCTTGAGATTTAGCCGCCCATTTGGGAACCACAATCTATTCGTGCATATGGTTAGATCCCATTAGAGATGTGGACAAGACAAAAAACACTTTCCAAGCTCACCCTACTTAGATCAAATGAAAGACACGGCTCGATTTAGAGTCTAAACTCTCCTAGATCTTGAAGTTATTTTTATGGTTATTATGTAAGTTGAATTATTTCTGGACCGTTTCCAAAATACCACGGCATGGTTGAAAGGGGTGTACATTCCCATGGAAGAAATTGGTGATTACGAGCACTGGAATAGTATCAAACAGTGTAGTACATATTCCATGACGTAATTGATTGGCATCCGTATCTTAGATTCGTATATCTTTTTCAAATTCCTCTTAAAATTATGTTCCCCATATTACTTTCCACATTATCACTCTATATTAATTAATGTGTTTTGTCTATCTTATTCTGGAATAATCTGAGTAAAAAATCAATTAATTATCTCTACTATCTCTCCTTAAAATTTCATAAAAACACTCTTTCATTTCCCCTTTCAAGTTCACATTTTATTTTTCTCCATTAATTTTTTTTATTCTTGCATAAAGTATATTCTACTGGGAGGGCTATCTCTGTACTTAATTCTGAATTTCTCATAGTGTGGAATATCTCTCTCTTTGATGATCAAGCAGGCGCATGACTCATTGCACAGCCACAGCTATTCTAAGACCCAGCTCCAAACAAATCACTGCGCATGACCCAACCAGCCATCATAGTGATGTTATTTTAGCAAAACATTGATACAAAGTTAATTAAAATCAACAAGATTATAAAGGGAGTTTCTCAAATTTCTGAGTAAATTTAAATTTTAGAACATGTTATTTAATTTCATAAATCCTAAACAGTTTATATAAACATTTTTCATTCTGTCATTTATTTCATTTTTTTATTGAATTTAATTTTGATTTTTAATTGTTGCTTTCCTATCGACCGACTCTGTTCTTATCAAAATTTTGTAATTTGACTGAGGGAAATATATATCAATGACATATTCTAGCATAAATTTACAACGCTAATGACACATTTAATTCAAATTTGATCACCCTATTTTGAAACGTATTAATGTTGGTTTTAAATATACGCATCCAAGAGAATATTTATTTTCCATTTAGGACAAAATATTTCATAGAATCTTGGTGATTAAATTTACTCCTCCATTCGCATCACCCTCGTAAAACAAAATTGATGTGTCATGAAATTTCAACTGGTCATTCTAGTGAGGGCCTACGTATTAGGAAATCAAAGTATTTCATCACCATAATCTTCATAAAATCTTTGTTTTCTTATACTGATGTCTGATAATGCTCAATTGGCAGATCCTTTTTGGTCATTCTAGTGAGGGCTGATCGCATTAGGAAATTATCAGAGAAATTATTGTGTGACACATTCATAACCTCATCCATGTATTTCATTCAATCGTCTTCCTAAACTATGTGTCTTAGTAGACCAATGGCATCCTCTTATTTTATCCACACAAATCGTCTTAGCAAACTTAGGGATGCATACAAGTGAATACTGTTTCTAATTTCATGATTAGGGATTCATATGTGATATTTAAAACACAATTATTTTAACACAAGTAGTCTTGGTTATCTCCCACTGAAGAAAGTGTCATAAAACTTATCAGCCCGGTTTCAAGTTAGGTATAATACAATCCTGGGAGTATTGTGGATAAATTTTCTAAGTGTACGATGTCAGAACATTTCATGTTCAACATCTGCATATATTTTTATTCATCAAAAAACAGGTTTCCATGTGTGAGTGTTGATTTGAAAACTATGCACGTGATGAAATGATGAAATTTAACCCTCAGTTCAATAGGATCCATCAAGGATATTTCTTGGTGCCTTTGGTGATTGAGTAGATGCAACATACACGAGGAAAAGTGTTCTTCCATCACCAAAGCACTGTGGTCTCAGGGTAAGTTGTATCGCCTTATATTATCATGTTTCATACACACTATTAGGTTAGATCAATTTTCTCTGATCTTCACATCAGATTAAATTTTCATCATGGCATCATAGATTCTTAACTCCTTCCATCAGTCTGCTGCATTATAATATCACATCATCCTGTCTCCACTAAACCATCATAAATATTCATATACATTCACTCATTTTCATTCCCCTTTATCACTCTCTTTATCTGACCATCACATGCCTACTTCTTCATGTCATCATCAATCTTCTTTTGTCATTTTCTGTCTCCTACTAATATCATGTATCTTATATTCTTCATATTAATTATTACACTTTAATTAAATAGTCACCATAACCTACCACTACCATATATTTTCACCTATCTTCTCTCGTCTCTTTAATAACCATTGAAAGGATATTAAATCAGTGATCATCGTTCCTAGTGGCCATGACCGGCATTCATCATGGACAAATTTTTTTTACACAAATACAGGTTTTATAAATTTATTGAGTATATTCAAAAGTAACAACCCAGAGATAATCCATTCCCCTTATATGGAATAGATTTCACTTCATTCTGCTCCTCGAGAGAGTCTCGTTGAGCCATTTATAAGGTCAAACTCTAGAAGTATCCACACAATAAATGCAACAATCAATCTCCTCTTCAATTTCTACAATCCACCTTCAATGTCCGGTAGGTCTCTTAAGGGAGTGAGGCATTTATGAACTGGACAAGAAAGGGAGGTATCAAAATCTTGCTTGTAATTCAACTAAAATGGGTGCCCACTATTTATAATTATTTCATAACTTTTTATAAAAGCCCTTATGATCAAGTACTTGATTGAAGCCCACAAATTCATAATATATCCACCAATGTCCATGAATTTTGTGTGTAACCCTAGGCCCTTGTATCACTATAGCCAATAAATTTAATGGCCCATATATTTATTTACCAACCTGATAAATTAATTAAATCAACATAAAGATTAATCAATTAGGGATTGATTTAGCCCAATTGATAGACTAAGTTTCCAACCTATGGAGTGCCAAATTATACATTGTCTTCATTGAGAATGGTCTTCATTCCTGTCCACATCAATGCTAGTTATCCCTATTGATGATTGTCATCATTCCCGTCCACAGCATTTATTGTCCCAATCTAGAGCAATTGGAATGTTAGTCAAAGATGGTCATCATCCCTATTCATGATGGAAACCATTTTCCTTGTCAACATTTTTCATTGCTCACATCTATGACTGGTGTCATCCCCTTTGATGATGATCATTCTTTCTGTTGCTGATTGTTGTCGTGGTAATCAATATTATCACGGTAAGGGTATTAATGGTAGCATATAAAATTTCATATTTAAATGTACTAATTACAGTATCAAGTATACTGGAAATGATAAAAAATAATAAAAGCATGCCAGTATGTTCCATGACAGAGGAATAAGATCACCTAAGCTTTTTAGCTCTTCTCTTATGGCGATGGAATCCCTCCAGCAAGTATGTGGCTCCCTCTATGGCACAGGGACTTAGAAGGCCAAGTAAGCAGCTCGAAAACAGGATGCTGATAGGCCCTGATATGTTCTCCTTTTATAGGGATGAACCATAATGCCCCTTAATACATTTAACCCTGATTTTTAATCATCTACCATCGAAATGACAATAATGCTTACACTAGACTAGTCAACAAGGTCAACATCCAACAAGAGAACCCTATTTTCTATCTTTTAAAAAATATTATCTTCACTTTGGTCATCTTAATCATGATTAGACATCCATAATAACCAATCATGCATTCATCTCAGACTCTAAAGTAGCATAATAACCAATCATGACTCATCAGACTGTAAAGGTACAGAATGATGCGTTTGTATTTTTTGTCATCAGTCACCCTTCATCTCATACTGATGACGGATGATGGAAGTCGTCCATATCTTGGGGCGATGACAGATGAGGAAATCAGGAAGGGATGGATGACAGCATGTCATTTTTGAAGCATCATGATCGATAAGAGTCTGAGGACGGATGACGGCACATGGACGATAAAGGAGCTAATCCAGAAATTCGGCATAAAGTGCACTGCAAATGCGCTGACGCGTAGCCAAATAAAAAATAAACTGGTATTTTTCTCGCACTGAATGTAACTTGAAAAAAACACGAATTTCAGTCACATTTAATGCTGGTAAATATCTAGCACGTCTTTACATGTGTCAAAATGAGATGTGTTGATCGGAGGCCATGCCCACTGAATATTAATCAATAATATAATTAAATGGGTTACTCCATTTATTTTATCTTCTTTTTATTTCCCTGTTCTGAACATTTCTCTCTCTATATTCGCCCTCTCTCTACACCGATAGGGCCACCATGACAACGGATATCTTTGTAGCCTTCTCCAAGCAGCACGTATTCGTAGATTTCCACTTTGAAGTTGCTCAGCGTAAAATACGGAATTTGTTTCTTTGTTTTCGATGCAGTATTATCTTACCTTTGCCACACGGACCGTCACTACTAAAGTAAACCAATCCTACCATTTTAATTCGATATTTACCAAGAATTTTGTTTTTTTCTGCAAATATGAAATTATTTACCGAGGCATGAATATGAAACAAATTAAGAAACGCATGTTAAAAAGAGAAAAATTCTGAAGAGACAGACATTGAAAGGAAGCACTCTCTTATTTGTAGACGACCAAGGTATTTACAGTAGTACACCCAGGAAGAACCCTAGTCAGCCTTCATAAGCATGAACTCAGACGTCCTCTTAAATGCTCTCCACCACGTGAGGGTGGTGGAAAGTCTGGATAAACCCGTCCATTCTCCTTCTTATCTCGTCCGGATTTGCGCCGACCATCTTGTCCACGACGTTGCCCTCGTTCATGAAAAGAAAAGTCGGCATGGCCTTCACGCCCATCCTCGTCGCCACCGCCTGCAAAGATAGAAAAATTTAAATGTTTGTTTTTTGTTCAAATAGACACAATCATAGAAAGATTGGAAAAGGGCAGAAGCAATGGAACCTTGGCAGAGTCGACATCCACAAGGAGGAAGTGCACATCTTGATAGCTCTGCGCTAGTGCTTCGAAGAAGGGATTCATGGCGATGGAGGGAATGCATGATGATGCCATGAAGTGTGCCAACACCTTGATAGACATTGAATGGAGGAATCAGGATATCTCTCTCTCTTTTGCCATCTCCCTGTCTACACATCTCTCTTTTCATCTCTCTCCCTAACTCATCTCTCTTGTCATCTCCTTCTCCCTAGTCATCTCTTTTTCTACTCAACTCGCTTTTCATCTCTTTTCTTACTCATCCCTCTTGTCATCTCCCTCCTAACTCATCTTTCTCTGTACCCATCTCCTTGTCATCTCTCCCTACTTATCTCTCTCCCCACCCTTCTCTCTAGTAATCACTATCTACCCATCTCTTTCGTCATCTCTCTCTACTCTTCTCTCTCTAAGCATCTCTCCCGTCATCTCTCTGTAGGCATCTCTCTATACTCATTGCTCTTTCTACTCTTTCGTTCTCTCTCTCTATCTGTCCATACTACAAAGATTAATCAAATTTTATCTTTAAATGAAGAAGTATCTGCATGGAAAGAACTGATGGACGAACTCACCGGAGAGCCCTCGGCTTTGGCCTCCTCAGTGATGAGATTCCATGATTCCTCCGACTCCACCTTCAAAACCCTGGGCCTCACAATCTGCTCTTGGCTTTCCATCGCGACTCTTCTTTTCTTCACCAATTTTTTTACCCAACTTCACAGCATTGGGCCAGGTATTTATCCTGTCTTTGGTCCAAAAATCTGTGGGATGAGAGAGAAACAGGGAGTAAGAGAGAGAGGTGTCTCCACGGATAAACTCGACTCGCCGTGACCCTATCCGAAACGCATAGGGCGAGATATTTTCTGGGTCCCACTGTTATCACTAAAATAAGAAATGAAAAGATGATCATTAATGAAACTTATCCGTTTCAATATTTAGTAATGATGAATATTGAATGTAGCAAATGATATCGTGAGGAAGCCTATTGATATTGTTCAGCGTGATAAGCTGACGGTGTTTTGAGAATCATGTGCGATGAATGCCAAAGTGGGTATTGGAGAAGAACTTTCACCAAATTCTGTGGTGAAAAAAGAATATGTCGGAAATTTTAATCACTAATTACACCAATTAACATTCTCTGGTCACGAATAATAGGATAATCAAAAACAAGTCAACAGCCCTTGTATCAGGATGGGGAAACCATTTGGTCATAATTTGTCATGTTCAGCCAATACTCAAACAGCGGATTCTTTTTTAAAGAACACGATCACGTGGCATCAAGATAAATTAATTTTATTTGCAGAAAGTATCATTGAATGTGCGGACACGTCTCCGCTTCACAATATCTTGATTAAAATTGCCGTGACGAAAAAGCAAAAACATATGTCAGCATTATTGATATTATCATAAATGCAACTGGAAGACCAAAAATATTGTAGACACATGGCTCCATAAGAAGGCGCAAAAACATAAAACGAGGATGCTTTTTAAGAAATGAAGGGTGCAATTTCGACACTCATGAAAGTGGTACTTAAACACAGAAATTCATGGTGGGTGAATCTTAGGATTCCGTGACACCATGGCCATCAGACGCGTTGGTCAATGAGGACAAAGAAAAATCAACGACGTAGAATGATCCAACTTAAGCATGGAATATCCAAAGGTCTTAAAGGAGTTTCAAATTGCGGGTAGCTTCATCTCTATCTCTTATTGTTAGGCCCCTAATTAGGCGGCATTCCCTGCCCATAGGCCGGTGTGCTTATTGGGAGGGCATGTCCGCATTGTAGACTCACGACATTAAAGGAATGAGTCATTATGGGTAGCGATGCCCAAAACCTGATCTTTCAGGCCATCGCCCCTATACGTAGTGATACACTACAGACGGTGCGTATGCCCGTCCACGCCCAAGGTGGGACAGATCAGCTGAAGTCCGCGCGTGTTGGGCGCACGGGCTGATAGGCGTGAACGCATGCGCGCCAAGTGCTGCGCGCCAACGCCAAGCGCCACGCGGGAGTGGGAAGTGCTGCGCGCAGGCGCGGGACGTGCAAGCTGGGCGGCATGTCGCAGGTGCAGAGTGCGGAGTTGTGCGGGGTGCCGCGTAGAAGCCACACGGGCAGCGTGCGCATTGCGTGTGCGGGGTGCGAGGTAGGGAGACATCCCACTAGGAGACTAAGGCATGTGGCGCACTGAGAGCGCCGAGGTGGCATAGAGGGCGCAGAGCGTTCCCGCAGGTAGTGCTGGGCGCGCAGCGCCCAGCTTGGGGCATCGAATGCGGCGGCGTCGTGCAAACTACGCGCGAAGGTGTTGACACTATGTCGATGGCATGTGTGATCATCAAGGCTAGGGTGGCATGTGTGATCTCCACGCCCGCGGGGGCGCGGCAAACGACCTGGGGCACTTGTGTAGTGATAAAGCGAGCGCGCACGCGTGGCGCAACAGCCTCGAGGCGGTGTGGCGACACTACCCTAGCGGAAGGTGCCTCGTCTCGTTCGTTGTATCATACCTCGTCTTCCCCCATGTAATTTGTCCCAACGACGATGTAATCTTTTATGATATTAATGCAGTGATCCTATTCCCTGATGGGGCTGCATCCCCACCATCTCTTCTAACCCCTTCTATGCAATCTTAAGCATTTGCAAAGACTTCCGCTGCAAGCGATCAAGGCTGCTCAGTGTTTTTCTCCGAGCACTGAGGCCGGCACACACCAGATTCGAGCAAGAGACCTAGCTCGAGATTTGATCGTGTGATAATTGGTATCAGAGCCATGTCGGATCGCCTCCCCTTGTGCTTTTGAACCTGGTTGAGGAGATGGAGTCATTTCGTGCACAACTACGCGAAGGGCGATGGCAGAAGGAGAAATAGCATAGGCTGAACACCCCCCTACTACAGAAGAACGTGTTAGGTTTGAAGACCCAAGTGGAAAACAACTACGATGAAGGAAAGTCGGACATAAGAGAATTAAGTGTTGAGACCCGCCTAAGGCAAGAAGTCCTTGAAGAAATTGTGAGACAGCTTGGGGACACGACCGCCAGCTGACTAAGATGGTCCTAACCCTGAAGCTTAAGGTGGAGAAACTAGAAGAGGGCCCTAGTAGCCATTCCAGTAGCGACGACGGAGAAAAGCATACACTCCCTCCACTGAGGTTCGACGGGTGATAAGCCGAAAATAGGGGTGAAATTTATGGATTTTTAGCCCTTGTCGTTGTGAATTCTAGCTTATGCAATAAAATTTATAAAACTCTACTTAACATGTATAGTGATAAGTGTGAGTGTCGTCCAAGGGAAGCAAGTAGGAAGTTCAATGTGATTATCTTTTGGTGTTTTAATCCTAATTAGAGTGAATTTGATCTTCAACGAGGATCAAGTCACCCTAATTAGATGAGAATTGAGAAAGGGGGGTAGAAGAGGTGAGAAGAATGGAAGAAATGTGGGCTCTAGATTGAATTAATTGATCCAATTGGATGGATCAAAGAATTCAACTAGAGAGGTTGGTAGGAATTTTTAATTTGGGTTTGGCTGATTTTTGCAAGTTGATAATTCAGAACTAAAATGGGGTAATTGAGTATCCTAAGAATTAAAACTAAATTTTTTAGAGTTTTCTTTTGGAATGCAATTGAATGCCCAGGTGAATCCCTCAATTTCTCCTCTCAATCCTAATCAGGGCTTGTACATGCCGCTCAAGCCAAGCGATTTAGAAGTTCAGATCAGAATAGAGATGAAGAAACAAACAACTTAACCTATTTCATTCAAAATGCATAAAAGTTTAAATACAATGAAAGGAAAAAGTACCAAAACTGTTGATCCAGGCTGGGGCTCCTCTCTGTCTTGCAGCTGTGACAGAGAACCATCAAGAATGAGCCCATCCTCTCGAAATTCAGCTTTTATGGTGAAAATCAGCATTTTACCCCCGTTTAGTAATTAATATTTATCTATCAATGTAGGCTAGATCTGAATGATCCAACCATACAGATAGAAAGAGGGGATCAAGACGAGCAAATCCATAAAAAAATCATCTCAATTGGACTTCAGGATCAAAAGTTATTAATAAATCAATTTTAACCAATTTGAACCATTGGATTAAAATTGATTTATTTCTTAATTCACGCAATGACGTGTCGGCAGCCTATTGGTTGCCGCATTTCAAATATCTTTTGCGGGCTCTCTCTCATCGCGCCACGTACCCCACCTGCAAAAAAAACAAAAACAAAAGAAAAATCGAAAAGCAGGATTTGCATATGCATCGCTACGCACGTACCGGTGCGTTTCTTTATACCTAATCCATTAAACTGTCGCCACGTCACCAACCATGCACGCGCGTTGTATGCGCTGCACGGGCGGTGTACTTACCTCCTGCGTGTAGCGCACATCTTATATCCGTTGGATTTTAATCCAACGGCTATGATTTCGCCACGTCGACGCAGCGGAAGTCACCGGCGCGCTTTTTCAACGAAGCCCTTCATAAAAAAGATTATTGATATCTAACGCCGCCCAGAGGTATTTGTATATATGTCCTTTCGGCACTCTCTCTCCTCCGATTTTCTCTAAAATTAATAATGCATCTCATATCACTCATGTGCAGCTGGCCTCACATCTCTAGCGAGCAAGATCACTCTCTCCCGGGGTGGCGGCCACCTAGTACTTGCCTCTCCATTAGCCTTTTCTCTTTCCTAAGAATAGAAGAAGCCATTTCCTCCTCCTGTTGAGCACAGAATATGGAACACAACGAGAAGAATATATGATAGAGTTGTGATGGGGGAGAATGAGACTTTGTGAAAGAATTAGGGTGAGCATGAACAATGAGAGATTTATGGTCCAACGGGTGCGGTGCTACCTTGGATAACCTACTCCCAAGATTTTTAGAAGAAGTGAGGGAGATAGAAGAGATGAGACCAATGTGATGATATAGAGAATAAAGACAATCTTGCCCTGAATTGAAAGTCAAAACCAGAAATGGTGCAAGTCAAACCCCTCCTTTCTCTGTCTTCTTCTCATTCCTCTTGTCTTTTTTTTTTTCCAAACTCTTTTTTTTTCGCTTTTTTTTTTTCTTTTGTTATATCAAACAAGGAGGATAACAACAAATGAAACACTTTCCATGACTTGAATGGTTTTCAAATATTTTATCACCACTAGCATGAGTGTCATAACAATCACATTGGTCTAGGGAGAAGAGATAGAAGAACGAGATTTAGATGATGCAGAGCGAATTATTGACAGAAAAGATACGAAGAGGTAGTATCATAGTGATACCGTGGAAAGGGAGATAGACGTACTTGGGAGATAAGCATATCCTCGGTAGCGGAAGCAAGGTGGTGGAGTCAAGTTGTGATGGATATGGCGTGAAGTGTGTGGAACAATGAGGTGGATGGAGATGGTGGATTCTGTGCATAGGACTTGGAGAATGACTGCTCACTATTTTGGAATGGAAGTAGGCTAATGGGGAGACGAAATACGTAAGTGGGATCCATCATCTAATCACCTACTAGTCAGTTCACTCATCACTCCCCTTTGAAGCATAGAGCTTCTACCCTTGACTTTCCATCATCTAATCACCTACTAGTCACCCTCCCCAATTTGAAATTGAATCCACATCGCTCAAAATCACTTGTGTTGCACCTCAACATGTTCTTGATCCGCTCTAGGAGCCTAACTTCTCTACACTTGTTCCCAAACCACTGGATGAAAAATATGATTCATGTATATGCATGTTAAAGATGGCTAAAAGCAGGTTTAATTCATGTAATATTCCTAGAAATTAAATGCATACATCACAGTTTCCCTTATAAAATGACTAGCTTCCCCCTACTAAAACATGCATGGTCCTCAATGCATAACTACGAAAATAACCAAAAGGAAAATTGAGGGAGAGAATGGCAAACAGTGGGGATGGACATGTGGATCGCCGTTGAGATGATAGATATAAAATCCTGAATAAGTTGTGCTGCGTCATTCATCATGATTGCTCCAACTTGGTCAATATCCTGATAAAAAATTAAGAAAAAACACCACAACAAGGCTAATAGAGGTTCCACATAAAAATAAATAGTTCAACCCATTCAAGAGAGAAAAATTTTAAAGAGAAATCAGATCAAGGACTTGGGTCCTAAAAGATCATGTTGTGCTGGCTCTTCAAACCCTTTACTCCTTATGAATGGTTGCATCCTGCAATTACCCCTTCATGTGGACTCCACCTACTTGTTATGACAGCTAAAGAAGAAATTGGATAAAAAAAAAAAAAAGAAAAGGGGAACTGGAGAAGAATTTGAGTTCCCGTTAGATAAAGCAAAATAAATCAAGCTAAAGATTATCTCAACCATAAATCTAAACTCAAAGGACCGTGTATGAGAAACTCAATTCCCATGTGTACATACCTATATTTAAGAATAGGTTTCCTTGTAATTTTGGTCCACAAATGTAAAACATTTAAGAGATCAAATGCAAAGAAAACGTTACTAGAAGATTGCCATTTCAATTCAAATAAATGATCATATATTAATTACCTAATAACATTAGTTTTTAGGTCATATTAAATTTATTATTCCATTTATTAACTATTTAACGCAATTTTATTTCCTTAAAATGACAATATATTAATTACCTAATAACATTAGTTGTTAGGTCACATTAAATTTCTTATTCCATTTATTAACTATATAACGCAATTTTGTTTCCTTAAAATGACAATATATTAATTACCTAATAACATTAGTTGTTAGGTCATATTAAATTTCTTATTCCATTTATTAACTATATAACGCAATTTTGTTTTCTTAAAATGACAATATATTAATTACCTAATAACATTAGTTGTTAGGTCATATTAAATTTATTATTCCATTTATTAACTATTATAATGCAATTTTGTTTTCTTAAAATAACAAAATATTAATTTCTTAATAACATTAGTTGTTATGTAATATTAAATTTATTGTTATTTTTATTAACTATATTACGCATTTTTATTTCCTTAAAATGACAATATATTAATTACCTAATAACATTAGTTGTTTGGTCCTATTAAATTTATTATTCCATTTATTAACTATATAACGCAATTTTTTTTTCTTAAAATAACAATATATTAATTTCTTAATAACATTAGTTGCTATGTAATATTAAATTTATTGTTATTTTTATTAACTATTTACGCAATTTTACCCTCGTTATCATGATATTTTAAATTTTTAAAATTACATGAGGTATTTTCTGTGGGCGGCGAGCTGGCGAAGATGAGAATTAACTGTAAGATGGCTGGGGAGAATATAAAGTCCCAAGGAAATTAGGATTTTTCCATATGGGACTGCAGACGACTGAAAAAAATTGCCGGATATCGGTTTTCGATATCCGGATATCGAAAACTGATATCCGGATATCGAAAACTGATCTCCGGCGTTCGATATCCGTCTCGTCCCTCCCCCTCAAATATCTGGTACCGATATCCGTCTAACCACTGATAGACGGATATCGCCTGATATCCGATATCCGATATCTGGAACCGTCCCATTTTTTCTGGATATCGGATATCGGTTGTCCGATACCGGATATCGGACGCATATTGGGACGGCGAACACTAGTGCCTTGCCTAGGGCACTTGTGTAGCGGCAGAGCGAACACGCGCGCGCGGAGCAACGGCCTCGAGGCGGTGTGGCGACACTACCTTGGCGCAAGGTGCCTCGTCTCATTCATTGTATCATACCTCGTCTTCCCCCATGTAATTTGTCCCTACGATGATGTAATCTTTTATGATATTAATGCAATGATCCTATTCCCTGACGGGGCTGCCTCCCCACCATCTCCTCTAATCCCTTCTATGCGATCTTAAGCATTTGCAAAGACTTTCGCTGTAAGAGATCAAGGCTGCTCAGTGTTTTGCTCCGAGCAGTGAGGCCGACACACGCCAGATTCGAGCAAGAGATCTAGCTCGAGATTTGCCCGTGTGACACTTATGCTGAGATATGTCTGGTCAGCAAATCAATGATGTGTTTTATATCTCATTCATTGTTCATTAATATAATATATGCATCATAATACTTGTGTGATGCTTATGATGAGGTCCCCCAATAAATGAACCAACTTAGTTGATTATGATGAGAACATCATACAGATATCCCTAGTCCTCAAGCAAGTGTTGTAAATATTCTTTTTGGAAGGATACTTTAGAAGGACATTGAAATAACCATATAGATTAAAACCATCTAATACCATTGAAAAGATGAATATATTTGATCATATAGCTATTAATGTGGAGACATTAATAACAGATAAGTAGTGCTCTTTTATGGAAACAATATACTAAATTGATCTTTATAAATCTCTGAAACATATCAGGTTGATTCACGTCATAATTGTTTAATTGGTCTGGCTTGATACACCAAAGATGTCTTCTTGATGGATAGTTGTACTTTGACTATGACTTAGGAGTTCTTAATCATAGAATTCCAAACAGATTAAGCTTGGACTCAGCATCAAGTTCACAAAGATGATGGAGTGAGCAAAATGGGATCATCTACCGTCCATGTAATAGGAGATAGCTTAAGGAAGATGATATGATCAAGTCATTGCCCAAGACAGTAGAGTGCCTAATAACTGTCGACTAGATGAAGGACTATATGTACTGAAAATCCTAAAGTTGGGTAACCAAATTGAATTAATAATGTCGTAAGAATTAGGCTTGTGCAATAAATTTGTAATATTTACCCTTATTCAAAATTGGAAAGTATAGGATGAGGAAGGGGTCGAACCACAGGGAGGCACTTCTCAAGAATTTTTCATTCTAGTTTTTATTGGCATATTTTGAGAATGAATTAATTATGTACTTAGTGAGCCCTTTTATGTTTAATTTCATCTTGTAAATACCAAAAGGTATTTAGATTCTTTGTATTGGTATTTATGTTTTCGCTCAGAGTATTGCAGAGGTGATTATTTTTTTACCTATCGTCAGAAAAATTGAAACACTATAATTAAATTAAATGTCATTTATCAAGAAATTTTTGATGTATTTAATTGGAAATTATTAAACAAAGCAATTGATTTAGAAATTGGACTTCAAGATGGACAAACTTTTTAGCGAACTTTTGGATTTAGGTATGACAGATATTGAGTTGAATATTTAAAAAATCAATTTCCACATGTAGAGAGAGAATGTAGGCAAGATAATCTATAGACAGAAAATGGAAAAAATTAGTGAAAAAGAGTTGCAGGTGATATTCAAGTTTGATCTATGGATCTAAGGTGTCATATAAGATGACAAAAAGTTTAGAAATGAAGGTTTAAACTCGGATATTGAAATCAGAACCAAAATCCAATACTAATCACAATTTAAATCACCTCCAAGGGCATGTGCATTTTGTCCATGCCTTGGCCCTTTGAAAACATTCAAGAAGGTTCAAAGACTGAATAAGAAACTTACAATTTCCATCCACGAATCAAGAAATGTTGACTTGAGAAGCACCACATGTGTCCTTCTTGGACAAACCTGGTTGGGCAGGGCTTCTTGGGTGATTTTCCCCTTTCTCTTGACCTCTATTTTATAATCCAACCATCTGGATTGTAGAGGGTGAAATGACAAACCTAGCCTCAAAATTTGGGCGCAATCAGACAGTTAGATCTCAAGTTATTGCAATTTTACTATCGCTTAATCTCAGCCCTTGGATTGATTTTATCTCTCCCCCACATGGGCGCCAGCCAGGTGAAAATGGCACTTTTTGATTCACCAGGCCTGTTTCTTGTTTTCTCCGCCATCGGATCACATGTTTCCACGTCACTGCGTGCTAGAAACAACACAATTAATGTCCTTTAAACGAGAGAGAGAGAGAGAGAGAGAGAGAGTACTTTTTGAATGGTTGGGAGTGTGCCACGTCGCCCTGCATCAGAGTGTCTCATTTTTAAAAAAAAGTTGCTTAGAAATGAATAAATGCACGCGGTTAATGATTCATCGTGTATTTATTGCACGTAAAGATGAAAAAAAGAAGACAAAAATTTTATCTCCTTGAGCCACCCGCGCCAAGTAATAAAAAAACAATGATTAGATAATTATGGCATCGCAAATCGCGATGCCATAATTATCCTGTGGCAAATGATTGGCTCCGCCAATCATTTGCACAATAACGGCCGACCTGTAATCTGAAGTAGCGTACAAAATAAAACACATAAAATGTATTATTAAATGCCAAATAAATCATGAAATATATTTTATTAACTCTAAAAAATATTTCTTGGTTAAATATTGGTCAGAATTTTATAAAAAAATATGAAAAAATTCCAGGAAAATTAATAAATACCTTAACAGCCTCTATCAGGTATTTTATGCCCTGCAAAAATGAATCTTCAGTGCACTAAGGTCAAGATGTCATGTAAAAAATACTAAAATTTTAAAACAAATCATAAAACCATAGTGCAAGCTATTTATGTCCATTTACTTATGATAGCATGTAAATATGGCCAATTGAACACATATTTATGTAATATTCATCAGTTTTGTATTATAACTTGCAAGTTATCATGTACCTACTAAAAAATGACAATATTATTCCATGAGAGAGTAACTATACATCTTTGTATCTTCTAGACATGAAGAAGTAGTATGGCCCTCCCCTGGTTGAAAACGTGACCTTTTGATTTGGTTAAATTTATACTTGGTTCATTACTTTATTTTTTGAAATATATAATTACTTACTTTTAAAAATAAATGTTTTGGGCAGCTAGATTTGTTAACTGGGCTGATACATGGGCATAGAGGGCTACAAGCAAATGGTTTTGGAAACATCCAATTATATGCTTAAAGTGTTGGTGTTTTTATATAAAATTATCTTTAGGTATAAATAGGGGAATTCCTTGAACAAAATTCTCCCAGGCCAGAGTTTTAAGGTACCCACCATTCTTTTCTCTTCTTCCCTTGACTCCTCTCTAGTCCTGATATGATCTGACGTAATGAATATGGTGAATTGATAATGACAATTGACAAGATGGAGAAGATTAGACATTAAAACATATCGAGTCTTGACACATGAACAGTTTGATATGTCTCCCATGAAGAACTGGGAAATACCACCGGTTTGATCTATCTCAAGGTGATATTGATAATGCTCATTAATCTACTTGGCCTAAAGATATTTTTTCCATTGAAATCATTAACTAAAATAATACATGAGCAAGGAGGAGCTCATGCAAATAGTGTGTTGTATGCTGGAAGATATGCTTAAAGTTTAGGGGATTTTATGTTCAACTCTTGCGAATTAAAAATTAGATAAATCCCTAAAAATTCACCAGGAAAGAGTTATTTAAATCTTCATTTTCTCCTCTCTCCTCGAGTGCCGTCCAATCATAATAGGATAAGAATTGTGACTTAATAGTAGTCGATAAATGATGATGATCATCATGATGAAGGTGGTTTGATGTGTTGAGGATCACGTGGATACATCTAGATGATGAAAAAATTAATCGTGCAACAAGATTTTATTAGGGATTTGAGAAATAATTCATTTAAAAATGATTCGGCCATCTTTTTTTCAATGGTTTTAAAGTGTCGTTAAAATTTCATTTAGTCATCTAATACATGAGTATTTAAAAGACCATGTCATTCACAGCCTCAGAATCCAACAATCAAGTGCATGTTACAATATTTTACTAAGATTTTAGGGAGGTTACACAATTTTGAATGAAGGGTGACCAAATGACTTGAGGCATTAACTATTAAAAATTCAGGAAAAATAACTAACTAAATCATTTCATCCAAATAGTCAACTTTTTAATAATGAAAATAAAATCAAAAGGTTCATCTTGTTCAATCCTTTCCCTAAACCTTTTCATCTGAGTGACCATTCCAAAGATATTTCTTGCAAATTCTTACAAATCTTCTACTAAGCCACCAATAGTCTACTGAGTTGTTGAATATCAGCTTTTGGAACATGAGCCCATCCCTTGTTTATAATGCATAGACCTTCCCATGTTTCCCTTTCAGTTTTCTTATGATCAACTGCACAAGGATATCATTACTGATGGTATTGAAGATAACCGACAACTCCTTTCTTCCACACATCATGGGCTTCTAGAAACACTTGCTACCTCATCACCGGGGGAGGTTCATTTCTCCTGGATAACATAGAAAAGAGACTTTTGATAAAGAATATATTAGTTTTAATTATGTTATTTTAAGTCTGGTATTAATGTAATAATACTTAAAATTTAATTATTACTTTGTACAGGATGAGAGTCAAATCTGCAAGCAGCAGTTACTTTAGATTTCAGAATATATATATTGGAATTGTTAGATATTTTATTTGAAGCAAATTGACAAAACTGAAACAAAATTATTTATACCATTATAAATAAATCTAATAAACAGTTATTTTATTGTTATAGAATCTACCAATTTTATCTGATTTTCAGGATTTTTTGAAATTTTTTAGAGTATAAATCAATTTAAATAAATGCATTACTGATGAAATAAAATTTTGTCCTTATTTAGGGTAGTTGTAAATGTAATTTGCCTAAATCAAATGTAATTTGTAATTATGTAAACTCACTCAAATATGTGTATAATAGGAGTGAGGTCGTTTCCTAGGGGCTAGGCTTTAGAAGTGAATATAATAATTTGGTTGGGATTCGAGATACTAGATAATAAGATAATAATATGAGTGATAATAAGAATGGATTATTTATTGAGATAATATAAGAGATGAGTACTAATAATAAGGAGAGTGAAAGGCTAGAAAATAAGGGATTGTAAAATGGGAGAAAGTAATTAAAATAAAAGGGAAGTCAATATAATATGTAATAAGAAGTAATAGTTGATGATGCTCAAGAGACTAGGGAATAGTGGAGTTAATATAAGATATTATTTATATTACCTTCAGGATTAATATAGTCTATAGATATAAGAGGAAGTAGGATGTGGAGATGAACTTATGGTATTATATTTGAGGCTGGTATTCAGATAGGTAGTAGAACAATTATATTTAGAGTTTTAATTAAGATATAATAGAAATAAGGTGAATAGAGGGATTAGTATGTATATTATGATTAGTAGGTGATATCTAAGGTTGAAGTGATAAATATGGTAAGTAAAGAGATATTAGATTGAATTATTAAATTGGATTTGTGTCTTGGTGAGATGTAAGATAAGGAAGAACATAGAAAGGCATATCATAATTAGGATAGATAGGGGAGATATATTATTTAATTATGTGTATATTAATAAGGTAGAGATAGTAGTGGAGGATAATAAGAGGACTTAGGAGGAATTAAGGGTCAACATCTATCAGATTAGATGATTAATGAGTAAATTATAATAATAGAAAACAGGTTTATAGGTATTAAATTTAATTATTTTTTGAGTATTTTTAAGAGAGAAAAGCGAGAAGAAATAGTAAAAATCAGAGAAAACGATAAGTGTCAAGAACATGTTTGTGAAAATGCTTCAATGAGTCTGCAATCCAAAAGTAGTAGAAATCTGAACTTACAGTAGAACAGTGATCTACGTTCGAACTATGATGATGAAAATTATCAACGGGGTTCTGAACTTACAGCAACAAAGGCATTGTTTGTCATCCCCCTGACTTCAATGTTCATTCCCTGCTCTTCTCATCTATGATGACACAATTCAAATGTGTCCTGAGCCATCCTTGATCTTCTTGAAGGGCCTTCATGCATGTATAGATGTGTCACAGCCCCTCTTCCCTCTCACAGGCTCTCTCTAAGAGACTTCGCCGTCTCCTGGTTCTTGCAACATCTCCTGGTTCTTTATGTTTCCTAAAAACTATGTTAGAGGGTTGAGAGAAGTTCTCTCGACCCCCCATTAGCTAGACCTAATCAAACAGCTCTCCCTGAGTTGTTGGATCAGTATGCGGTCCCCCCCATTGTTGGCCTTTGCCAATGGGCCGATGAGAATGATAGTATGGGGATTACCCTCGATCATTTGTTCTCCCCTCAAATGGGTCCAACGGCTGCCATGGACCCCTTAAATTACAATGTACCCATGAGTGTCTTGTCAGCATAGTCCCCATCAACAATTCACCCTCTAATTGGTTCATTGAGAAGCCCCACCATCTATCTCATCAACTGCCAACATACCAAAGGTTTCCACAAAAGAAAGTAATGCAAAATAACATAAGATATAAAATGGACCAAAGTAGTAGAGGTGTCTGCATGGATGTCAGAGGCATGGAGCATCAAGGCTGGGCTTCAAGCATGGGGTTGCTGCACATGGATATCAGGGTGTGTGGTATGACCAAACGCTGAATGTGTCGAGGGCCATGGCCCATTGGCAGGCAGCATCTGACTAGGGAGCACACTTGTAGGGGCAGCGCCCTTGTTGGCATGCATGGGACTGCGGACCTAAAGGCACTGAGCACCACTACCCAATCCCACAAAATATGTCTCCTCAAAGTACTCGGCCTAGTCAACGGTTCCTGGAGGTTTGACGTTATTGATAACATGCAAATAAGCCTAATAATTCATGTTTATTTCATGCATTTTATAGCATAATTAAGCTACTTTTATTTATGTTATTATGAATTTTATGTAATTTTCACCAAAAGTACAAGTGTACACTAAATAATTATTCAGGCAATTAAGTTAGTATATTTTGATGTTTATAATTATAAATGGATACTATATTTGAAATCAATTAATTTGATTAAAATTTCATCCAAAAAGGAGTTGTAGATAAAGAGATATTTAATTTTGAATTTTAGAGAATTTATGGATTATATTTGTTATTTTCCAAGTTTTTTTAGGATAAAAAATGGCAAAATAAAGGCCCACTAAGGAGGGAGATGTGGAACAACTGGTGGCTCTCTTTTCTTGTGGAACAAGTCAAATTCATGCCCTACAAGGATGGATGATGTGGCATGCTCTGGTGGCTCCCTATTTCGGTGGAACTACTGAAACAAATGTATGGCTAGAAATGCATAAAAGTCAAATGCCTATAACTTTTGATCCCATGGGTAGTTCTGACTCAAACAAATGTATGTGATGACCCTTATTTCTCTCTTTCCATAAGCTATGGCTGAGCCTATAAATAGATCCCGAAATTAGGCTCTTATTGTACTTCATTTTGCCTTTCTCCATGTGGGAGACTTGTGAAAAATAGTTGTATGAGTACCAATTTAGGGTTCTTCCTCTTTCCAAAAGTGAGTTTCTTCCCTCTCTTGATCTATCTTCGTGTCTTTTGCAACACGCAAAGGCACCGGACGCAATATACAAGCCCATGAAGGGAGATTATACTTAGGAGCATCACCAAAGGAAGAGGTAACTCCTAAACATTTAATTAGGATTTTATTCCATTTCCCCCATCTTTCTATCCATTCACATTCTCATATCACTTCACTCTTTGTTATAAGTTAATAAACCCTATGAGTAGGGATTCATGTCTTATATTACCCATTCTTACTTAGAGTTTTGATATGGAACCCCTAATTGGGGTTTCTTCATCACATCCATTCAATCCTCTAATCCTACCCTCACTCCACGATTTTAATACTATCCTAATCTCTGTTATAAGTTCATAATGCTTATGAGTAAGAATTAAGAACTTATACATCTAAATTAATTTAATTAAAATCACAATATAAATCTATTTCCACGCTTTCTCATCTTAACCACTTTTTTAATCATTAATTTGTTCTAAATATCAATCTTAATCACAAAGCCTTCTCTATGGTTCGACCCCTTACGCACCAATTTACATCAGTAATAAGTGAATTAGGGTTATTTATAAATATTATTGCATGTCTCAAAAATACACAATGATTAGGTTAACCACTTAAATTTTAACTTATCAGTTATCTTTCGCTTATTTTTTGATGCATTGTAGGCCTTATATGTGGGTCGTGTATGTGTTCATGTGTGTTTGCATGCACGTGTTTGGGCCTCTGTATGGATGTACATGTTTGTGTGTGTGTGTGTGTGAGCCCATGTATGGGCATATTTGTGGGTCTCTCTCCTATTACGGGCCCCTAGCACCCTTTATTGGGCCTTCTCCCCTTTATTTCTAAAGTGGAAGGACCATATTTACCCCTTTTGAGTGGGGAGGTACCCATCAAAAGAGAAAGAAGAATTTTGAGAAAAAATGTGACCTATTTAGCTTATTTCCTTGAATATAAGATGATTATTTAGTTTTTTAGGTTTTTCAAGTGTTTCCGAAAATGCCATTGAGATTTTGAAAAATAAAATCTAAAACCCTAATCTGGCTGACTTCACCTCATGCCCCCGTTGTCGACGACACTGCCCGCTGGTGCCAGTGCCCCTTGCTTATAGTCACCCAGATGCCTCGCCCGCAGCCCACCCATGGCCGCCACATGCATGTGCTTGGCTGCATCACCTGCGGCCCGCCCACGGCCGCCCAACCGCCTCGCCTACGGTCTGCCCATGGCTGCCCCTATGGTGACCCGCCTGCATCTGCCTAAGACTGCGGCCGCCTGCCTTCGGCCACCACCTGCGTCGCATGTGCCCACGGCCGCCTACCCCACCGTCATGCCTGTTGTCGCCCACCGCCACGCCCCCAGCTTCGCATGCCACTTGCGCGCACCGTTGCACCTGTTGCCGCACCCGCCGCTATGCCTACTCGTGATGCCTCACCTACTTGTGCTGCCTCGCCTACTCGTGTCGTCTTGCCTCTTCCTACTGTCGCGTCTATTTGCGCCACAATTGTGCCTACCCGCGCCCATCGCCCACCTCTACTGCTGAGTCACATGTCACCTAGCGCATCACTGCTACTGGTACACTCATGTTACCTTTTTTGCATTACATTATTTCTTTTAGTGCCTACGAACATTTTTCCACCGCTGGGGTTAGAGTAGTGATAGATATGAATAACATATGGTGGGATAGGTTTCTATTAGTATGACCTTGCTTGGCATGCTGACGATGCATGCATTACTCAAAGTAGCATGCTCGCATCGTTGGCCTTGAACATGTCATCCCGGTCATCAAGAACCTGTTGGATTCAAAAGGACTAGATCTGGATGAAGAAATTAAAACGATTCGCAACGGAAGACTTGAACGGAATCAAACGGCATCATTAAAACTATGAAACAAATTACCTTTGCACGGATCGCATATGTGATTTCTTGGATCCCGAAGTGAGATGAGTCGAGCGGCTCAAGTGTGCTCAAATGTGAGACGAGAAAGAGTCACATTCTTTCTCTATCATCATCGTTACGTCGTCTCGATCACATCGGGGAGGGAGAGGGGTTGTGGGGAGAAGGGAGAAGAAGGGGAAAAGCCCCTAAACAATTCTAGCCTGGGTGAATTCTGTTCAAGGTCTTCACCTATTTATACTAACTGGGTATTTTTCATAAAAACCTATCACACTTAAGTATATCTTTCGACGTCTAAAAGACCATTGGCATGTGACCCTATAGGCCCATGTATCACTCTAGTTAATGACTCCAGTGGTCCAATAACCTTTATTGGCCTTCAAAATTAATTAACTATATCATCAAATAAGTTAATTAATGTCATATCAATTTAACCCAATCGCTAGGTCGAGTCTCCAACACGTGGGGTGTCAAGCTACACCTCGTGTTCTAGAAGATACAAAGGAGTGTGAATTGACTCACTTCATGGAACCTGTTCATCATCGGTTACCGTGAATGTATAATCCCTCATCCACTTGACGTTGCTTGGACAACTTAGGGTATGGTCAATTATCAAACCCTAATCAGTCATCCGAGTTAGTACTGATGCATTCAAAAATCATCGGAGCACTCTTCTTTGATATTTCATTGCCTTGACCAATGACTTCATCGCATCGTCTTCCTTGAACTGTACCTCTTATATCGAGGGTGGACAATCCCTTCTTGGCCACTCAATCTTGTTGGTGAACTTCTTAATGTACCCAAACTAAGACCGTTTGAATCCGATGATTAGAGACTCGTTGGCCATAGTCAAATTACAACAGTCTGTCCACAAGACATCTCTGGTGTCTCAGGTCTAAGGACCACTTGCACAATTGTGACATGAATCAACCTAATTGACAATTCGGTATGATACCATTCAGGGATTTGTACGGATCAATTCAGTGAACTATTTCCATTAAAGAGCACCCACTATCTATCCTTAGTGTCTTCACACTAATGGCTACGGGACTGACCATACTCATCATATGAGTGAGGCTAGATAGTGTTATTCTATCCGGATACTTTGATGTCCTTCTCGCGTATCCTTCGAATAGGAATGTTTAGAACACATGCTTAAAGACTAGTGATCTCCGTATTACGATCTCATCATAATTCACTAAGTCCGATCATGAATTCATAGACTTCATTATAAGCATCACACATGCACTATAATGACTATGTTCTACCAATGAACATTGAACGAGAAGGTGGAATGTGTGATTGGCTTGCCGGCCATATATATTTCCATCAGAACCTAGTGGCATTCCCAGGTCATGCTTACAGTAAGTTATTAGTCTTTGGTGTCTGTCGGCTTTGGGTTTATACTTCTCATCAATTTCATTATCGCATTATCTTTTGCCTTTCGCCTGCATTATCATCTATGCTGCCTAACATGACCGCCCGCACCCTCCCGATGGTGTAACACAAGCCGTTCGATCCCATCGTCTGTCGTGTTACATCAAGTCTGCCGACAAGGTCATGAAAGGCCTTGCCAACCTTCACACCAACAAGACTAGAAAACCAAAGGAAAAGTCTGGGAAATGGGATGGTGCCCGCTCAGAAAATATAGAGTCATCTTTGGGCTTAGTGGTGTCCAAAGGAAAGTTTAAGCCATACAATGGCAAGGGCCATGAAAAGGGCAGGCAACCAAAGCTGGTGACAATCACCCTCATTGTAGATCCCAGACCGCAGCACTTCTCTTGCATAAGCCCACGTCGTTTGAGGTATTGGCCAAAGGGTGTGTGGGCGTCCACCAACGTCAATGCAACGATCATGCCCACGGCCCTACTAGGCATTCCTAGGGTAACGGTACAATGACTATTAGACCCTTGTAGATCCTAGAGGCCCTATAGGAAGGTGTCATAGTCCCATACGTAGCACCTGGAGTCCTCCACGTTAAAGTCATCATCAATAGTCAGCCCCCATTGGCCATGATCAAACGAGAATGATGCAAAATTTCCTCGTAGAGGAAGATGCCAGGAAACTTGGCTGGATACTCTCCCCAGGCATAGCGAAGATCAAGATCATGAATTTAGAGGCCCAAGAAATCATGAGCATATCTAAGGGTGTGTCGCTACGTATAGGGATGTGGGAAGGAAGGACCAACTTCATGGTGTCTCCCGTAGACGACATTTCAATTGTCATACGTCTTGACCTCATAGTTGGAGCATGTGCAGTTGTGCTCCCCCAGTACACGGCATCCTATTCCTTGATGGATCGCACCCCTATTTTGTGACGGCCCAAGGGGGCCAAAGTCCATGAGACATTGCTCTCCTTTTTGTGATGCAAGTCAAGGACAAACTTTAAGAGGGAAGAAACCTTCCTCATCACTATGTGAGGGTCGGTGCCCACGAGGCAGGGTACCTAGCAGGGCTATGCACTGGCCTGTCTAGTGGCGTTCAGTTAGGGAGATGAAGGCAACCATAGCCCTAGCACTACTACATGAGGACTACCACATGCGATGACCGTGAGAATTCTTTGGGGTGATGACCACGGAGTTCCCAATGTGCTTAAAGCAAAATTGAGTGAATACCTAATACCTGTCCACCTGCGAGCGCACCATAAAAGATGCCCCCAACTTGCTTGGAAGAGTTGAGGGGATAACTCTAGCAGCTGCTTGAGTTGGAGCTAATCTGCTCATCCAAGGCACTATTCAATGCACCGGTGTTGTTTCAAAAGAAGAAGAATGGTTCAATTCAGCTCTGCCTGGACTATCGTGCGCACAACAAGGTAAACATAAATACCCGATGGTGAATGCAGAGGAGCTATTGACTAGCTCAGGTAAGTTGACTTCTTGTAGGTGAACCTCAAGAGGGATGAACTGAAGATGCACTGCATGACATGTTATGGCTCTTTTGACATTAATGTAATGCCCTTCAGGCTCACCAACGCTTTGATGACTTTTTTCTGCTTAATGAATTCTATATTTCGAGAGTATATGAATGATTTTGTGTCAGAATACTTGGGCAATATCCTTGTGTACAGCTGAACTTAGGATGATTGCATGAGGCACTTGTGGTAAGTATTAGCCAAGTTGAAAGATCAGGAGCTCTATCTCAACCCGTAGAAGTGGATATTTGCTCTACAGGAGATTGAGTTCCTCACGCACCTAGTCAGGAAGGGTAGTGTTCTCATGGATCCCTCCAAGGTGTGTGCTATCCTCGACTAGGCAGCTCCAAAAGGGGTGTCCTAGTTGCACCCCTTCCTCAAATTAGCCAACCACTATCTAAAGTCCATTAAGTCCTCCTCATGGTTAGCTACGCCATTGACAGATCGGCTGGATGATTCAAAATGGCATTGAACAGAAAGGTGCTAAGAGGCCTTTGATGATCTAAAGAGAACAAACACAAATCAGTTGTGATTTGACTACCCAAGTTCGACAAGCCATGTGAAGTGCATACAAATGCATCTTACTTCACTCCTGAAGGTGGTTTGATGCAAGAAGGGCATCCAGTGGCGTACAAAAGCCAGAAGTGTAAGGACAAAAGAGGCAGTCCTTTGTGCACTAGAAGGAAGTGACTATTGCGGTCCATTGTTGAGGGTGTGGCACCACTATCTCCTTGGGGTTAAGCTTGTGGCATATAGAAAAATGTGGCCAATAGTTGCTTTGTTTTCAATAAGAAGCTGACCCCAAAACATGCGAGAGCATAAGACTTCATGGAAAATTTTGACTTTGACCTGAAGTAAAATCTGGGGCTCACCAACCAAGTGGCCAACATACTCAACCACAAAGAGCCAGGTGTCTTTGTGGTAGCACATTAAGCAGTCCAAGGGAGCATCCTGAAAGACATCAAGTTGGCACTAAAAGATGAGCAAAAGGTCATTCGTTTTATGAAATGCAGTCCCTGGTGAGATGATACGGTTATGGATTGAGCACAAACTTGTTTACACACATGAGCACTGGCCATATGTGACGCTCACGGGAGGGCTATGTCGCAAGCTTCTCTACGAGGTGCACAATTAGGCCCTTGCTTCAATCTACTAGCTTTCATGAGCCCGGAATGGAGCGAGATGTGGAGGCTTATGTATGTTCATGTTGGTGTGCCAACAAGAGAATACACATAAGGCTAAGGCAGCGTGGAAATTGGAACCTCTCCCCAAGGCAAACCAACCATGGGAATCCATCTCTATTAACGTGATCACATGCATCCTGTGTGTGGATGGACATGACACCATCATGGTGGTCATGGACCAATTCTCCAAGTATGAAACTTTCATTCACACCACCACACAAGTTTACATTGATGGTGTGACTCGACTCTTCGTATCCCATGTGGTGAAGTACTAGGGGCTTCCACTAGACATCATCAACAACCATGATACGAGATTCTCATGTTGTTGCTAGGAATCATTTTTCAAGTACATGGGCTCAAATCTCAAGTTCTCAACAAGCTTCCACCCGCATACAGATGGCCAGACAGAGCATGTTAATGTGATGCATGAGGATTACTTGTGACACTACATCTCGACTAACCAAGATAATTGGGGGGAATTTCTAGATGCAACACAATTTGCCGGCAACATCAACAAGAGCTCGGCTATGGGGCATTCACTGTTCAAGATTCAAATACGAAGGCAGCCATTAACCCCTCTAAAAGTAATGAAAAGAAAAGGGAATGGTCATTTCACTATGACTTACCATTTTTCGCATGACTATCACACGCAAATTAAGAAAGCGTGCAAAGTGCTGGAGCACACCACTCATCGCATGTAGCTAAGTGCAGACCAACACTATCACGATGTGAGTTCCAAGTGGGTGACTGGCCCTGCTTCATACAAATGCCTAGATGCTTAAAACCAAGAGGCCAAAGTAGTGGCACAAGGCGCTTGTACTGCGCTATGATGGGTCGTTTGAGGTGGTGTTGAGAGTTGGGCGAGTTGCTTATCGGTTCAACATACCCTGATGACTGGTTGTTCATCAGGTGTTTCATGTCTTAATGCTCAATAGGTATGAGCTTGACCCTAAAGACGTGGAGAGGAACCAGGCCTATCTTGCACCGCAAAATGTGCAGGTACAATTTGACCAAAAAGTAGATGTTGTTCTGGACAAAACAGAGATCAGCCCGGGAGGATGTCATGGCTGCTGCTAGATGATTGTGTACCTCCTGAAGTGGAAAGACTGTTTAGTGGAGGGTTGCAAATTGGAGACTGAGTCTGACCTATGGTAGTTCAAACATTTGATGCAAGCCTATCGGGCGTTGTTGGCATCAATAAGGGCCTTGGCCAATTCAAGTGGTAGAATGTGTAAGTCCCCAAAGTATGTGGTACTCCTATGCGGAGGCCTGCGCACTAACTACATAAAGTTCGGGGGCACACTTGACTATGGGGAAACCCCACATACTTGGACTTGGGATAGGAAGATGAGTTTTTTGCATGACCATCATACGCACCATAAGAGTTGATGCTTATTTCTGATCTTTCAAACCAGGGCCCACATGGTTTTCGTGCTTGTTAGCATGCATGTACAATCAATCTGGGCAAGCTGCGCTCATGGGCCATCAAGGCCTACGCCACAGTCCATGGTACTCCCTGAGTGGGGTTGGGGCCGCATCGTGCCAAGAGGCTAAGGCATCTGTACGTCTTGGCGAATAGCCATGGCGCGTAGAGTGCCGAGATTGTTTGAGGGGCACTTGGTGTGTCCCTAGGGGTGGTGCTATGCCACGTAGGTGTCAAGGCTTGGGCCGCCAAGCACAACAGGGGGAATGAGGACTAGAATAGTAGAGGTGTCACTGTGTGTGCCAAAGGTGCACGGGGCATCAAGACTGGGCTCCAAGCACAGTTGCTGCAAATAGACAATGGGGGATGTGGTATGACCAATAATTGAATACACCAAGCACCATGCCCCATGAGCATGCGACACTTGATGACAGGGCACGCTTGCAGTGGCAGCACCCATAGTTGTATACATGGGGTTAGTTGGGATTGGTGCTTTGGTTCGTCCATGGAAATCACGCTTCCATGGATGCAAAAGTGTAGTCGATCGATTCACAATAGATCTTTACTAAGTGTACCTTTTGGGGAACTCGTTCCACCCTTGACTTTGACGCTCCGAGATCGTTCTGAAGCCATTCACGCGTCCGGCCTCTAGAAGTATCCACGCAATCACTCGGCACTTGGATCTCCACGTCTTCTTCTTCAACTCTTCTTGAAAAGCTTGAATATCTCCTCACCATGAAGACACTCTTCCTTGGTTGAGTGGAGAAGAGAGTGGAGAAGGGGAGAGGCTCTCAAACCAGGCTTGCATGGGTGCTTCGAATGAGACCCATTTCCCTCTTTATATTTCATTTAAGGTTTTTCTCAAAAACCCTCCAAAGTAAAATATATCCACCAATGCCCTTATGACCTTATGTGTGTGACCCTCTAGACCCATGTATCATTCTAGTTAATAACTTTAATGGCCCAATAACATTTATTGACCAACCTTATAAATTAACTTTATAAACATATAGATTCATTAAATAAGGATAGATTTAACCCAATCGATAGGTTAAGTTTCCAGCCCTTGGGGTGCCAAATTACACTTCGTGCTCTAGAAGATACTGAGCAGTCTAAGACTCTCTCATGGAACCTTTACCGTCATCGTTTATCGTATATGTAGAATCCATCGTCCGCGTGAGACTCTCGAATGACTTAGGGTATGGTTTATCGTCAAACCCTAATCCATCATTCGAATAGTACTGATGCGTAACGGAGATCATTAGAGAACGCCTTCTCCAATATCCTCACTACCCTGGCCAGGGATTTTTCTGCATCGTCTTCCTCGAGTCAATTTCCTCTTATACCGAGGGCAGATGATCCCATCTTGACCACTCAATTATCTCTGTAAGCTTCTTACTAAATTCGATTAGATGCTTGTAAGTCATAGTCAAAATGTAGTCGTCCACTTATGAGATGTCCTTGGTGTCTCAGGTCAGTGGTTCCCGTATACAACCGTGACTTGAATCAACCTGATTGACGTTTAGGTATAATACCATTCAGGGATTCGTACGTATCAATTCAGTGAACTCTTTCTCTAAAGATCACACACCATATGTTCTTAGTGTCGCCACACTAATAGCTACAGGATCAGCTATACTTATCGTATAAGTAGGATCAGCTAGTGCTATTCTATATGGATAATTCGATGTCCGTCTCGACTATCCATCGAATAGGAATATTTAGAATACATGTTTAAAGACTAGTGATCACTGTATTATGATCTCATCATAATTCACTAAGTCATTGCACGTATTCATAGACTTCATTATAAACATCACCGGGAATAATAATGAATGCAAATATTTTATTTAATGAACTTAAATAAACATGGAAGTGTGATTGGCTTGACAGTCACATAATATCCATCAGGGTTGTGGGCCTCAAGGTGTTGGACCACCACTACCCAATGTTGCAGACTATGCCTCATCTCTACATCCATGTATGGGCCCTATACCTAATGTAATGGTGATGGCCACTGATGTATCTTTACTTTAGTGGTAATAAAATGATGTTCTACTAAGGGCCTATCCCTAGCTTTTGCTCAACCATCAACCAATCTCAAACATTCCAAAGAGACTTCCGCTACACAAGTGAAGATTTCTCATCATTCCAGCCAAGGCGTTGAGGCCTACGTGCATTCAATCTAAGCATTGTTCTTAGCTCCAGATTTGACCTCGTGACACCAAGGTAGAAAAATGATTTTTATGTTAGTATCGTTATAGGCCTCCACTTGATTTTTCTCTAGCTGCCCCCTCTCGGGCATACTTCACCATCTTTTGGATCCCGATGTCAGTGCTCCACTCGAATCATTCTCAAAAGATTGGGGTTAGTGGTCAATGTACCCATTATTCAAATATTGTGAATTCATCAGTCCATGTTTCAAGATGGATTGCATGGAGAGCGCACAGTGCCTCAAAAGGCATGCTAGAGCAGTGCACGCTAGATCTATCTTGAAATGAATATCTAATATTTGTGGAATGAATCTTTTTTGGGTTGCATGGGGCCTTCATATTTTTTTTAGCAAAACTTATATGCTCACTTACATTTGGGATAATACCTTTAATATCTTCAACGGTCCATCCAATAGTTTGTAATATGATAAAATTATAACTAGTGACCTGATAACATTTAGGGGCCAAAAATTGCATTTTTAGAGTGGTAATGGCATAAGATCAATATGTAGTTATTGAACATGCTAGAACCAACCAGTGATAATTTAATAAAGAAGTTATTTGTTTCAATATAAAATAATTCATAAGAATATGGATCAAGATAGTAATCATATTCCTGTACTAAATTTAATAAACATACCTCTTTACTAGTTTCATTTCGGGATATGTCATTAATTTTAAAACATCAAGTTTAATTCTTTTTATTCCTAAATTAAGTTCAATATTGTGTTTCACCCTTTCTTCTCCCTTTGGTTCATCTTTGATTTTGAAGCGATGGGGACGGCATATCGAGAACAATGGAGCATGAATTAGGATCGTCAAGATATAGGAGATTTCACACTCCAATAATTGCCTGGTAATATCTAGAGGTTGCACACTTGAGTGGCTCAGTATTGTTTACTCAAGGAAACAAGAAATCACGGATCCAATCTGTGTAGAGGTGATTTCATCAATGGTTTTATGAATGTCATTTTGATTCTGTTTAACGTCTTCTGTTGTAGGAATCCCTTCAGTTTTGTCCATCTCAAGGGTATAAAATCCAATACTTAAAGGGAACATTAAGTGGTTATGTCCTTAAATGGGGCAAAAAACGAGTTTCCCAGCCTTGAGTCATTAGACGATCTCTGCTCTTGGACTGTGAGCTCCAAGCACCGATCATAAGGTGGTGACATGAAAAACTGGGAATGTTTGTTGCTACCATACTCTTCTGAGCCCTATCCCTAGCACCATATCCAATATTCATTTTCTTCATTTATACAACTCTCTCTTAAGATGGGGCTAGGGATGGCCCCCAAACATTCTGTTTCTAGCAGTAAAAAAGTCAAATTTCCATTTATTAAATGTAAATAAAGGGGTATAAAATAATTTCTATGATCCAAAATATTTCAAACAAACAATTTCAACGATATCATTCAATATTTTTTTACTAAATCAACTTTCATTTCCATAGATGTAAAGAAATGGGTAAAAAAAGAGTTTCTGTGATCCAAAAATAGATTATTATTCACGAATCCAGATCACATTGATTTCATCCTTCGGAACTACCATATATCATCTAGCATCTGATGAAATAGGATTGATTGAGATAAGATCACCTGCTTGTGAAACTCGTGAAAAATGTGTTTGAAAGCAATTGAGATATTTTCCATGAAGGATTGAGGATCTACGGCGAGGCAACGAGTCGACCTCGATCAGACGGTTCTCCTTGTCCAGAGAAGAAATTCTCAGATTTCCGGCTTGCTTCCTACAGAAGAAGGAATTTGTTTGAACGTTCTCACCTATCAAAGCTTCTTGACTCTTCATTCTCGCTTCTCTGCACGCCATGGCCGCGCCCGTTGCCAACTACGTTCCCGTCTACGTAATGCTGCCCGTGAGTATCTCTCTCCTTTTCTTCATACTCCATCCCTCTGATTCTTATAGTTTTTGTCTGATGATGATCTTTCAAATTTAACATGCCCATCTGATTGATCTTTTCGTGATGTGCGATTCGATCTTCCTTGCTCTCTGCCTCGTCGGTAGAAGGGCCTCGTCAATTCGGAGAAGCTCTTTCCAAAATCTGAATCATTTGCTCAGTTCTCAATTTCAAGCGATGTCCTGTTGATACAACATTGTTCATCATCAATTGATCTAGTTCAATCGGGCTACATTGAAGGAAAGAACGAGAGAATTTATTCTTCGATGAACGATGGAATAATTATATATCGACGGAAATTCTATCTGCTCTCTCCCTCTGTCTATTATTTGTCCTCTATATATCTATTTATTCCTCTCTCTATATATAAATAAATATTTATATTTCTCTATCTACCTACTTTTCTTATCTCTATCTATTTTGTCATCTCATTTATCAATTTATTTATTTTCTATCTCCATCCATCTATCTATTTCTCTCTATCTAACTATTTTTCTACCTGTCTATCTATTTTTTTATCTCTCTCTATTTAATTATTTCTCTATCTATCTCTGTGTATCTATTTTTCTCTCTCTCAATCTACCTACCTATCTCTCTATTGATCTATCATCTACCCATCCATCTTTCCATCCCTCTATCTATCCATCTATCTATCTTAATATCCATCTATCGACAGATCTATCTATCTATCCTCAGATCTATCTATCCATCTATCTATTGACACATCTATCTATCTATCTACCTAGCTATCTATCTATCTATCTATCTATCTATCTATCTATCTATCTATCTATCTACCTAGCTATCTATCTATCTATCTATCTATCTAATCTAATCTAATCTATCTATCTTTCTATCTATCCATCTATCTACCGATCGATTGTTCGATCGCTTTGTCTAATGATCGATCTGTCTAATGATCGATCTATCTATATATCTATTTTTTCGAACTATCCGTCTATACATCTATCGATATATCCATCGATCTATATATCTATCTAGTAACATATCTATCAATCTATCTTTCCACCTATCCATCTATCTAACGACCGATCTATCTATCTATCCATCAATCGATCTATCTATCAATCACTCTAAAGGCCAAACCTTGACAAAAAAGAAAAACCGATTTTCATCGGCGCAGCTGGGAGTGGTAAACTACGACAACGTGCTGGAGAACGGGGACGAGCAGAGGGAGAAGCTAGAGAAGCTGAAGAGGGCGGGCGCGGACGGGGTCATGGTGGACGTCTGGTGGGGGATCGTTGAGAAGAAGGGACCAAAAAAGTACGAGTGGGGCGCGTACCTACACTTGTTCGAGCTCGTCGTTGAGCTCGGACTGAAGATCCAGACGATCATGTCCTTTCACGAGTGCGGTGGCAACGTTGGCGACGTGGTTAATATTCCTCTGCCGCCGTGGGTGGCGGAGGAGGGAGGGAACGATGATGTCTTCTATACAAACAGCCGGGGGGCGAGGAATAGAGAGTATCTTTCTGTGGGGGTTGACCACGAGCGTCTTTTCCGTGGGAGAACTCCTCTCGAGGTGATTTTTTTTTTGAACCATGAAGAAGTGAAGAAAACTCATCCGTTGTCTCGAATTCCTCATCCATCATCTGAAACGCATCATCCGTCACCTCAAACAAGTTATCTGTGATCTCT
>NC_135843.1:13533633-13708633 GCF_029677425.1 Wolffia australiana | reverse complement strand
ATATCTTGGAAAGAAACCCTTCTCTCTTTTCTCAGTCAATTCCTTGCAACTAAGCTTTACAATGGATATTCATGTAGCTTCCTTCTAGCTTTTAGATATCTGGAAGAGACACCTGTCTCTCATTTCATAGTCAATTCCTTGCTACTAGGTCTTATAATGGATCTTCTTATAGCCTCTATCTACCTTCTAGATATATAGGATAGATATCCTTCTCTCAATTCTTTCTCCAGTCTTTGCAACTAAGCTTTATAACGGGTCTTCTTGTAGCCTTCTCCCAGTTTTTGATATCCAGGAAAGACACCCTTCTCTCCTTTCTTACAGCCTCATTTTTTCTTCTAGATCTAGATGTAACCAACATTAATATGGCGACGCATGGAGTGAGTTAGCACTAATGGGTAGCACTATGGCTATCACAACAGAAGCATACCTCTTTTTGTTTAGTCTCAGTTCTCGGTAGAATCGCTCTATCCATTACATTTCAGTCATTCCTACAGTTTTTGTTGATCCTTTTAGTTGGGTCAGCGCCATATCGTCCAAGTACTTAAGTTTGGATTCAATCATGGCTGGGAAATGAATTTCAGGTTTCTGGGATCCACTGGTGGTACGGAGGCTCATCCCACGCTGCTGAACTCACTGCTGGATACTATAATCTGGATGGCCGAGATGGCTATGGACCCATCGCCAGAGTTTTGAAAAGACACAACGCCATTCTGAACTTCACCTGCATCGAGATGAGGAACAGAGAGCAACCTCAGGATGCTATGAGCGCCCCTGAGCAACTTGTCCAGCAGGTCCTTATTTCACCCTCTCTTTGCCAGCAGTCAAAAGTTGTTTATTTTAGCTTTTTTTCCATTTTTTTAGGAATAACTTGATAGAACGTTAGGAGTCCTTGCCACAGTTCTTGTTAAATTAAATAATATAGCTCAAAACATATCTGAATTTATCACTATTTAAAGAGAGGGATAGAATTAATCCTCTTTAGTCTAATATTAATTAATCTATTCATTATCATTTAGATAGAGTTAGCCTCAGCACAGATAATTTAATCCCCATCCTTAACTGAGACCTCCAAATTCTTTCATTATAATTCAGATAGACGTATCCTCAACATACTGAATTTAATCCCAACGCTTTTTTCAAAAGTCTGAATGTCATCGTTAACTTGATGGATTCACTATATTGGGTTTAGATGATAGCCTAAAATCTACAATAACATACACTAATGTACATAATAGATGACTTGGACATAGCAAGAGTTTTTCATGATCTTTACAAATGAGGATTTTGATGGTGTATGCAGGTTTTGAGCGCTGGCTGGAGAGAGGAGATAGAAGTGGCAGGAGAGAACGCATTGAACAGGTATGATTTATATGCATATAACCAAATGTTGAAGAACGCAAGGCCCAACGGGGTGAACATGAATGGGCTCCCAAAGCATAGGCTGGCTGCATTGACTTATCTGCGTCTCACAGAAGAACTCATGCTGGAGAGTAATCTAGCGCTATTCTCTATCTTTGTGAAGAACATGCATGCTGGTCTGGTATGCCCCATTCTCCTGTTTGTTTATCATGATTCTTGTTGTGGGCCTACTGTTTTCTGAGGCCTGTGGACGGATGACGATATGTCCTCCATCTCGTCCCTTACTATCATCAGCCATCTGTCATGACCTATCAAGCAGAACGGAATGAAAGAATACATGCCTTCCGTTCCGTTCCGTCATTGGTCACTAACAATTTTTGTAGTGGCCCTCGTGTTTATCTAAGGCTTGTGGATGGATGACGATATGTCCTCTGCCTCGTCCCTTACTATCATCAGTCATCTGTCATGACCTCTCAAGTAGAACGGAATGAAAGCATCCATGCCTTCTGTTCCGTTCCGTCATCGGCTCCTGGTGATTTATACTACATTTGCAATGTCCTCCGTCTTTTCTGCCGCCCATTCCGTCCAAATACTTTGGTTACAACAGAATGAAAATATAGACTTTTGATGACGTAAAGGAAGGGGAAGGGATAAAATCTAAGGCACAAAATATATTGTAATGTTTCCATTCCAAAGTCATGACAGATGATTAATGAAGGATAGGAATGGTAATTGAGCATTAAATACAGCTATTCCCAGATTTTACGTATAAAAAATAAAGTGTCTCTGGCATTAAATTTATGGTTTTATTTTCATATGTTATTTCCAGGATTATAATGCAGACGCTCAGGGCCTAGTAGGGCCACTTGGACCTTCAAAGCCAAGGATGAAGATAGAGGATATCTTGGGTGCCACCACGCCTGCTGACCCATATCCTTTTGATGAGAAGACGGATATGCCTGTGGGTGAAGAGGAGGGGTGAAATTAGGGATAAAACCATTACAGTTGTTTGTTAGTTGAACAATCATTGTGTGGTTTGGTTCAAATTTTCTAACCACCCTTCGCACAGCCCACTGACCATTCACACCAACCACCAGCCGAATCCTTGGGCAGAGCCAATGGGTGGCTTTGATTGTTAATTTATTGAAAAATTCTATAATAAGTGAATTCTACTTATGGGGGATTTGTTAAGAGGTGCGGTCACCGCCCAATGGACTTGGGCAGTTGGAAATCTGCCTAGCTGGGATGAATTTCTATACTCCAATACATGACCATCCCTAGGTGAAATATCAGTACTCGTTCTTTATTTTTCTATATCGTCATTGTATACTTTTTAGTTATCTCCACACATATAGTGATATAACATCTAATATTGGGGTTCTGTCTGAGATCACATCATGTATGATTGACTCATATAACATGAAAATATATCAAAACACAATCAAATGCAAAATTAATATCATCGAGAAAAGCCATTTTAGACTAGCCATCTTCAATACCTCAAATGATAGTATCTGACTAACTTAAGTGTGAAATTTTTATTTTGGCCTAAAAATGAATATCTTGACCTCATATAATATGTCACTATATAAAAAGTGTCTAGGGATTCTATTTGTAGATTCAATGACTATTTTCAGTATGCCATTATAGCTTTGGTGAATGTGGATGAAGGTGGTTTATTCAAAACTGAGTGAGCAACCTAGTCTTTATCAATGTGACTGCTGAGCAACACCCAATTAAATCATGTCAACACACAACATTATTTAAGATTTTATTTAATGGTTATTTCAGATATCCAAGCATTAAAAATGAAATAAACTTTGAGATATTTCTTAGTACTATCAAATTTAGGATATTTATTTGGATCTTTCTTAGTACACTCATATCTCATGGGTTTTGACTTCAGACTCTGAAAATTAAATAACATTTTTATTGATAATGCATTTATAAGTATGTATTTTAAATTCAATGATGAATAAGAAGATTCAAGACAACGAAAAGATACGCTGGCCAATTATGAAAAAAATGGCTCATCACTTTAAACTTATAACGGCAAATAAGTAGAGTCCTATCTGGTCTCCATGAAAATTTAAAATGCATACTTGAAGACCAGATAATTTTATGCGAGTCACCTCTGTTTTATATAGTTTGGTTGAGTTCATCGTGAGTAATTTTATTTTATTAAAATTATATTTATGAAATTAAAGGGCCATCTTAAAAATATTAGTTTTTGATTTTATTATTAAAAGCATATACTTATGGAAAATATTTATTTTCAAAATCATATTACCGTTTTTCTGGATGGATAACATCAAAATAAAATCCAATTATTGAGTCATATATGTTACTACTTAACATTAGAAATGAAGAATATACTTTCAAAAATACCCCACCTATTCAAGAATCAACTTCAAAGTCTAAACTCTGGAGATTTAAGAGAAAAAATTAAATAATAACTTGTATTATTTATGATACTCAGGTCTGGATATTATGGTTTGGAGATAATATTCAAGGATACTCATGAGCTAGCCCTCAACTAATATTTAGTAATTATGATTTGATATCAAACTTCAGATAATACCAATCTCTGAAACCTTAGACAGACTAGAAGTAACAGTAGTTTATGTTGACCAAAACAAGCTCAATAATTAATTATATTAATTGGAATCCCGTTTAGTTTAGAACCATGATTTTTGAGACCATATATTTGATGGAAATATATGTGGCCGGCAAGCCAATCACACATTCCACGTCTCGTTCCATGTTCATTAATAGACCATATTCATTATAGTTCACACATGCGTATAATGAAGTCCATGAATACATGATCAGACTTAGTGAATTATGATGAGATCGTAATACGGAGATCACTAGTCTTTAAGCATGTGTCTAAACATTCCTATTCAAAGGATACGCGAGAAGGACATCGAAGTATCCGGATAGAATAGCACTATCTAGCCTCACTCATATGATGAGTATGGCCGGTCCCGTAGCCATTAGTGTGGCGACACTAAGGATAGATAGTGGGTGCTCTTTAGTGGAAAGAGTTCAGTGAATTGATCCGTACGAATCCCTGAATGGCATTATACCGAACTGTCAATCAGGTTGATTCACGTCACGGTTGTGTAAGTGGTCCTTAGACCTGAGACACCAAAGACATCTTGTGGACGGACGGTTGTACTTTGGCTATGGCCAACGAGTGTCTAATCATGGGATTCCAAACGGTCTTAGTTCGGGTGCATCAAGAAGTACACGAAGAGGATTGAGTGGTCAAGATGGGATCGTCCATCCTCGGTATAAGAGGTGACAGGTCAAGGAAGACGATGCAATGAAGTCCTTGGCCAAGGTAGTGAAATATCGGAGAAGAGTTCTCCGATGATTTCCAAATGCATCAGTACTAACTCGGATGACCAATTAGGGTTTGATAGTTGACCATACCCTAAGTCGTTCAAGGAGCGTCAAGTGGATGAGGGATTATACATACACGGTAACCAATGATGAACAGGTTCCATGAGTGAGTCGATACACACTCCTTTGTATCTTCTAGGACACGAGGTGTAGCTTGGCACCCCACGTGTCGGAGTCTCGACCTATCAATTGGGTTAAATCGATCCGACATTAATTAATCTATATGATGATATAGTTAATTAATTTGGAAGGCCAATAAAGGTTATTGGGCCGTTGGAGTCGTTAACTAGACTGATACATGGGCCTAGAGGGTCACACGCAAATGGTCTTTTGGATGTTGGAAGATATACTTAAGTTTTGGGGGTTTTATGAAAAATACCCACTTAGTATAAATAGGGGAAGGCCCTGAACGAAATTCACCCAGGCCAGAATTGTTCAGGGGCCTTCCCCCTTCTTCTCCACCCTCCCCACACCCCTTCCTCCATCTCTGATGTGATCGGGACAACGTAACGACGCCGACGGAGAAAGAACAGGGCTCGTCAATGAGAAGGAGGAGATCCGACGTGCCGAGGACCGCGTGGATACGTCTAGAGGCTGCACACTTGAACAGCTCGACTCGTCTCGCTCCAGTATCGAAGAAATCACGAATGAGATTCTTGCAAAGGTACTCGTTTTAATGTTTTATTGATGTCGTTCGATTCGCAAAAAGACTTCCGTTGCGCATCGTTTTGTTCTGTTCATCCATATCTAGGCCTCTAGAAACCATCAATATTAAGTTCTCGAGATAGCCCTTAACTACAGCACTATAAATTTTATCATGTTATTTGTTCCCCATCCCTACACTTCTATTGTCTATCTTCCATTTATTGAATATTTCATCAATGTTACCGATGATAAATATATATAATCATTTTTAATGTCTGGCGTGTATTAACATTTCTGGAGCCTATATTTTTCCCAACACATTTTATTTTTTATTGATAAGATTTTATAGTATTGCATCACAATATTAAATGGACACATTAATTGATATTTTTATCAAATACTATATGTGTACATATATGCAATGAATAGATATGTATATTACTCCCTCATCTACAGCTCCATTCTTTTATTTCCATATCCTACTCAAAGGGCTCAAGTAAGAGGTTCGTTAATAAAGTCAAGCATTCAAGGCAGGGTGTGGTTTCGAAGCCAACTATAGCAAAGAGATTGGGTGAAGAGATCAATTAATGATCAAAATATCCAAGTATGTAAAACGAACCTGCGCAGTGTCTGAAAAATGAAGTCAACATGGCCAAGATGACATATCAAATCTCACATTGACTAGGTGATGTATGTAGCAGGCAAGCCAATTACACATTCCATATCTCATTCTATGTTCATCAATAGAATGTGTTCATTCTAGTGCATGTGTGATGCTTATAATGAAGTCCATGAATACATGATCGGACTTGGTAAATTATGATGAGATCATAATAAAAAGATATGTAGCCTTTAAGCATGTGTTCTAAATATCCTTAATCAAAGGATACCTGAGAAGGACATTGAAGCATCCCAATAAAGCAAACCTATCTAGTCTCACTCATATGATGAGCATGGACAGAAACTATCAATATTATATGTATGAATCCCTCATTCATCCATGTGAATCCTTGATTGGTATTATTCCAAGCTATCAATATGACCTACAAGTTCCTAATCATGGAATTCTAAACAGTCTTAATTTCGTGTTCAATATAAGAGGAGACAACTCAAGGAAGATGATGTGATAAAATCCTTGGCCAAGGTAGTAGAATATTGAGGAAGAACTATTTGATGAATTCCAAATGCATTAATACTTGGGTGATCGATTAGGGTTTGGAAATTAACCTTAGGTCATCTTAGGAGCATCAAGTGATAGAGGGACTGTACATACACAGGAAGTGATGACAGACAAGTTCCATGAGAAGTCAATACATACTCCTTTGTATCTTCTATTTCACGAGCTGGAGACTCAACCTATGGATTGGGCTAAATCAATGTATCATTAAATAATCTATATAATGGTATAGTTAACTAATTTTCAAGGCCATAAAATTTATTGTGCCGGTAGAGTAGTTGACTACCCTAATAAATGGGCCTAGATTGTTGCCCATAAATGGCATTTTTTGTGTCAGAAGATATACCTAAATTTTGGAGTTTATGAAAAAATTTTGCTCAGTATAGATAGGGTAAGGCCACAAACAAATTCACTCAAGCCAGAATTTTTTAGGGCCCTTCTTCTTCTTGTCCCTTATCCCCTTCGGTCCTTTCCACTCCCGATGTGATTGAGACATCATAACGATGATGATGGAGTGTGGAAGGGGATTGCAAAGAGGAAGGAAGAGATTTGAAATGCCAAGGATCACATGGATAGGTTTAGAGGTTGCACACTTGAGCAACTCATCATAATCGTCGGGCGATAATCGTTGAGTGCCATATGCCTCCACCCCACTATTGGGCAGGAAATTACTCTCAGAAGTTGTGCCAAGAGGAACGGCAAGAGTAATTCCCATCAAGTGTGAGCATCCATATAGGACGATCGAGTAAGGACCCTAGCTCACTGGTCATAACCTCTTATATGGATTCTAACAGGAGTCCATGTCATAGAATCTACGTGTTTCCCCTCAGAAATTGAGTCATCGTCAACTATAGACAATGATGTAGGAAGCTAGGGTCGCTCTCTAAGGGGGTAGCCATAAGCAAAGAATCATACTAGGCACTAATAGTGACATGGCCGACTTGCCAACAGATCACGGCAGACATCTCCGCCTAATGTTGTTGCCAAGTGAGATAATCAGGCTTACGAGACAATGGGGCAACCCCTTTTCGAAAAGTATGGTTGGATGAGACCTCGAGCGATCACTCATGTGAGTTGTTGAGGACCTCTTCCTCCACAATGAAAACGGTCAGTCAAATAGGGTAGGAATTAGGGTTTAGGGTTTAAGGATTAGGGTTTACATGGTTTAGGGTTTAGGGATAATGCCACTATAGTTACGGATCGTCCTGGACATGGACGATGGAAGGGATGGGACAAAGATCGTCCCGAATGATGTCCGGATATTTCAACTTCGTCCAAACCGTCTCGTCCAAGGATTCGTCCATTGAAGAAAAAAATCGTCCGCGGCTCGACTTTGCTAGTTTTGTCCCATCCAGGGAAAAATGGAGGAGAGAGAAAGCGGAGGAACATGTGTACAATTACTTTTGGGCCACGTCAGTTTGCTTAAGCGATGTCAAGGAATTGATTAAGCAATGCCACGTGGCAAGATCTCAACCGTCGGAAGCGAATCCAATGGATTTTCATCCATCCCTTAACGTCCATTGTCCAAGACCTCCGGATGGGACATTTTCTTTGCCCGACGATAGGAAAACCATTCCGTCCATTCGTCTTGGGACGAATTTCTGTCCCGATTTTCGTCCAATCTCGCGAACGGGACGATTTCTTTGTCCTGGGATGAAAAAACAGTCCCGTCCGCATCCCTGCACTATAAATGCCACACTCTAATTTTATGATAAATTGCGCAAATAGAAAAAAAAACTACCATAGAAATGAATAAATTGAAACGAGGAGACCAAAAGAGATAGGAGAAATGAATAGAGAACTACAAGTCTACAACTACAATTATTATTTCTGAGAGGATCTATCACAAATAATTCAATTGAAAGCCAACCGTTGGCATCCCGCAGGATAAGAAGCTGATCGCCTTCCTCTTCCTCCGTCGTTCTCTCTCTTCTTTCTCTCTCTAGACTGTCTCTCTCTCCCATCTCTCTCTCTTTCTCTCTCTTGGTCCGAGCTTGCGGCCATGGCGGCAGCGCTGATGAGAACGGTCGGAGCTTCTCAGATCGTCAACTGGCGTGCAAAACCGGCGAACAAGTTATCAGCGAAGACGATGAGTCCGACGGCGGAAGACGGTGCCGTTCAGAGCGGGAGGAGAGCAGCGCTTCTTCTCTCCGCCGGCGCCTTATTTCAGAATCTGGGTTTGAGGACGGCGATGGCGGCCGGCGAGCAGGAGAACAATGGGTTCTGGCTCACTAGTCCTCTTCCTGTTCCGTCGGTCGATAACAGTGAGAATCCGACTTTGCTGTTGCATTTGGATCTTGATTACTATTTTTTTCAGTTCATTTCCTTGTCTCGTTTCATCTCTGTGTGTTTTTGTTTTTATGTAATTTATCGTACAGTGAGAATCCAGAATTTGGAACTCTATCTTTATTATTTTCTTTTGATTTCTTCCTGTCAATCTATCCGGCTTTGTTATTTTTTCTTCAATTTATTTATTTTATCGTGTAGGAAGAATCCGGCATTGACCCTGAATTTGGAACTCTAGCTTTGTCATTTGCTTTCGATTAGTTTGTCGTTTTTTATTTATTCCCCTCAATCTACCTGTCTCTGCTATTTTTTCTTCAATTTATGTAATTTATTGTACAGTGAGAATCCGGCATTGACCCTGAATTGGGAACTCTATCTCTATCCCTTTCTGTTGATTTTTTTTCTCTTGTAGTGTATGGTACAATCAGAATCCGGCATCAAACCTGAATTTCCAACTCGATCTTTACTCTTTTTTTTGCCGATTACCTTATCTCTTTTCATCTCTTCCTCTCAAAATATGAATCTGTGTTTTTATGTAATTTATCGTACAGTGAGAACCCAGCATTGACCCTGAATAAGGAACAATATCTCTTTGTTTTTCTGTTGATTTCTTCATCTCTTTCTTTCTATTCCTCTCTATCTATCCGTCTATGTTATTTTTTCAAATTTTATGTAATTTATCGTACTGTGAGAAACCAGCATTAAACCTGAATTTGGAACTCGATCTCTACCCCTTTATGTTGATTTCATTTTTCTCTTTTGATTTATTCCTCTCAATATATGAATCTGTTTGTTATTTTTATGTAATTTATGTTACAGGGAGAATTTATCATTGACCCTGAATAAGGAACTCTATCTCTATCCATTTCTGTTGATTTATTTATATCGTTCGATCTATTCCTCTCAATCTATCTGTCTCTGTTCTTTTTCTTCAATGTATGCAATTTATCGTACAGTGAGAACCTGGCAATAGACCCGGAATTTGGAACTCGATATCTTCCATTGAATATCTCCACGTCTGTGTTAAATTTTATTTCAATTTATGTAATTTATCGTACAGGGAGAATCCAGCAGTATTCATGATTGGAACTCGATCTCTATCCGTTTTTGTTAATTACTTATCTCTTTTGGTCACTTTCTCTCATTCTATCCCTCTTTGTGTTTTTATTTTCTAGAAAATATGTAATTTAGCATACAGTGAGTATCCCCAATGAACCGTGAGTTTGTAGCTCGATCTCTATCCCTTCTGTTAATTTCTCTTTTTTTTTTGGTTTCCTCATTTCCATTTATCCATCTTTATGATAGTTTTTTCAATTTGCAATTTATCATAAAGTTAGAGTACGGCATTATCCCCAAAATTAGAACTCAATATATATCATGTTCTGTTTATTTCTTTTCTCTTTTGATCTCTTCCTCTCAATCTTTCCCTCTCCGTGTTATTCATATCTTTAAGTTATTTAATTAAGCGTACAGTGGGAATCAGGCATTAACCCTTAATTTGTGATCTATCCTTTTCTGTTGGTCACTCTTATCTCTTTTGATCTCTTCCTCTCAATCTACAAGTCTCTGTTTTTATCTTTTCTCCAATTTATGGAATTTATCTAGTAAGCATCGGGCATTAACACTGAATTTGGAACTGGATCTCCTTTTTACTTCAATTTATGTGATTTATTGATATTCGAAGCAGGGTCTTCTATTAAGCTGGTTTGATTTCCTCAATCTCTGTCCTTGTTTCATCCGGATTTTGAAGTCTAGTCTTACCGTTGTCCTTGAGATTTACCTTTAGGTCACTCCGTTGTTTTTACATTTAGCCTATGAATGTCGATTTCCTATCTCTAAAATTTGTTTAGTTTCTGACATCTCTATCTCTGACCCATCTGGATTTAACGCCTTGCTGGATCTCTATCTTTATCTGTCGATATCTCTCAATCTCTTTTTGTCTCTTCCTCTCTATTTCTCCACCTTGTTGTCGTATCAATCTCCCCATGTGGACATTTCTTCATTGTAGCTTGTTTTAGTTTCCTGAAAACCCCCATTAGTGTTCTTATGGAATTGGAACCCTACCTCTTTGCCTACCCCTTTATACTGACTTGCCCATAATTCTCAACATATCTCTCCCTATTCCTTTCGATTGATCTCATGATCTCTCCAAACTGCTTCATCTCAAGCTCTCTAATCAATGTGAATGTTTCAATCTCCTTATCCGATTCTTTAATCTCTCGATTTATGAGGAAGCGTTGGTTTGATGAGAATTGTTCTCGCATGCTTTTGAGAAAGGCCCTACAAAGGAGTATGAAAAATTCTAAGTTCAAAGACAACAGTGTATGATCATAAATTGTCATTTCAGAAACAATTGCAAACTCGGAGACAGGAACACGATCATTCTTGCGTAAGGGGATCTACATAGCAGAGATCGGCACTGCGGGAACAGCATTCCGCGTGAAGCACTACGCCTTCGACCTGCTTGCACTGGAGGACATGCTTGGGGCAGACATCCTGTGGAACTACTTCTCTAAATATCTCTGCCTCAAGGCCACTGTCATGTACTACGACTTCGACAAGCTCATCTCTGCTACCGCCGCAACCACTGAGAAGCAATCCCTCGCTGATCTGGCCACCAGGCTCTTTGACAATGTCGAGAAGGTCAGTCACTGCTTCTCCTGGCCTCCTCTTGTGCCTTCTTCTTTTATTACTGTCTTTTTCGGCTAGCTTCTTCTACTTTTACTGTCTTTTACTTGGTTCTTCCATTAGTTTCTTCTACTTTTACTGTCTTGTTTGCCTAGTTTCTTATACTTGGTTCTTCCACTAGTTTCTTCTACTTTTACTGTCTTGTTTGTCTAGTTTCTTATACTTGGTTCTTCCACTAGTTTCCTCTACTTTTACTGTCTTGTTTGTCTAGTTTCTTATACTTGGTTCTTCCACGAGTTTCTTCTATTTTTACTGTCTTTTTTGTCTAGTTTCTTTTGCTTGGTACTTGCACTGGTTTCGTTATTGTCTTCTCCGAGGTTCTTCTACCATTTTATATGACTAGCTTCTTCTTCCTCTTCATCTTCTTCTTCTCGTTATTATTACTATATTATTATTTGAATCCTTAGTCCTTATTCTCTACAATAACTTGTTGTTATTCTTATTCTCTGCAATAACTACCACTTCTAGGTTTTCTTCTAATCCTACTAATAGATTCTTCTTTTACTCCTAGGTTATTTTTTCTTCTGCTGGCTTTGTGTTCTTCCCTCAGTCCTGCTTATTCTGCTAGCCTCTTGTTCTTTGCTAGTTTCTTCTTTGGTTTCTTCTACAATGTTCGTCCTTTCCGTCATCATCATCCTCATCCTCATCATCTTGTTCATCTTGTTTTGCGGTAAGGGGGAATACTAATAAAGAGAGATGAACGTCCTATTTTCAGCTAGAAGACGCCGTGAAAAAACGGAGTGAGACGCAGACTAGAGAGACCTACGCAGGCATGAAGGCAATTCTGCAAGAAGTGATGGCCAGGATGGCATAGAAGTTCCTTTTTCTTCATATTTTCTATTCCGTATATATCTGTGAAAATTCAGGGAGAAGAGAGAGGAGAGAGAAAGAGAAAGGAAGAGAGAGATGTAGAGAGTCCAGGTCAATTCAGGGTCCTGTTTTCTCTCTCCTTTGACTCGAAGAGGCAATTGAAGCTGCAGTTTCCAAAGTGCACGACCCAAATTTTGAGAGATAGAGAATCTTGTGTGAATCATCATCATGTTTCTCTCTCATCTGAGTCTCTGTTGCCATGAAATTCCTATTCCCCAAGTTAGAGAGAGAGATGGTTCCTCCCTCATTTGACCCAAAGAGGGCAATTTAGAAAGAGATATGAATAGAATTTTTTTCACCCAGAGTACTGTTTCTCTCCTCGCTTTCGGCTCATTAGAGGTATTTGATAAGTTCTTCCAAGGACTTATCATGGCAAGAAAAGACATAAGTATAAGTCACCATGTGCGAACTTAGGTGCACATGCGACTTCAAATGAATAAAGGCAGGAAACTGGTGGCTATAGATAAAATGGGGAAGCAGCTTATTGGGGAATCAAGAAAGCTGTTATTTGCGCCGTGAAGGTGGAGAAGGAGATTCCTCTGTCTTTGTCATGCAGGAGGAGAGATCCGATCTCGCTCAAGCTCACAACAAAATTGAGTGAAGACAGATATGGTCGACTCAAGGCATTCCTACTTTCATCTTACACTTAATTCAACACTGCTCTTGAACTATTCCATTTCTGGATGTTCTATTGTCTCATCTCTCGAGTTCTATTTTTGGAGCATGGAATTTTTTCACATATGGAGTATTCAAACTCACTACTTAACTGAGTACCTTGGATTTTCTATCCAAGCCTTGCCGATAACGAATTCAAGGCCAGGAGCCTAACAGTATTGAAGATCGTGTTCTCCGATTCAGTTGAGATTTATGGGCAAGTCAGTATTTTCTTTCTCTCCCCTTTAGCTCAGAGAGGCCATCAAAGCTCTTGTTTCCCCAAATCTTCTCAGCAATTAAGATAGAGAGAGATTCCTCTCTTTGAACAATCCTCTAGCCATTAAAGGTAAGTCTGAGTCTTATTTCTCTCTTTTAACTCAATGGCCATTGAAGCTCCAGTCCTCAACAATCCTCTACCCATTAGAGAAAGTGAAAGAGAGATATGGACAATCCAGTGCAAGTCAGAGTCTGATTTCTACCTGTTATTGCTCCCCAATTTAGAGAGAGAGGTGCAATTAAGCTTCTTCTTTATTTCTCTCTGCGTTGACTCAAAGAATACTGAATAAAAGGCTAAAGACATAATCTTCTTCATCTCTCTTCCGTAACTCTTAACAGCTCCCCTCTCTTGACCTAAAACCTCTGAAATAGTAATATTTGCATTAAATAAGGGGATTCAAAAGTCAAGTGATCGAGATGTTTGGCAATTCAGGGTGAAGAATATAGAAAATAAAATTGAGTTTCCTCCACTTGACATAAAGAAAAATATCAAAACCTGAAACATAATAATGTCACAAATTTTCAGTTTTCTTTCAAGAACTGAAGTCTAGGTCTCATTTTCTCTCTCAGTTGGCCTTCTAACAACATAAGGATCAAGGAAATTAGCTTGCTATCACTCACTCTGCCCAAAGAAGGTAACATTTTTCCAAGGTCAAGAGAGGGAAATTATATGTCAATACCATGAAAATCATATGTCAAGCAAAATGATATACAAGTCGCTTGTGAGATGGACAATTTTACTATATTTAGTGCCTGATTTAGACATTGTCTGTAGAAGATAGAACTGGGCAATTCTTGCAATCCAAGGTAACGCTAAGTTTTATAAGTCATAATATTCTATATAATATATATAAAATAAATAAGAAAGAAAACTCGGCTTGGGAGAGTTACGAAGTAAAGGCGCGAGTTTACAAGCGGGTGCGGAGCGAGAAATCCAAGCAACCCTTTCATAATCCCAGCGATCCTTTCGTAAGTGTTTGCTGTGGGGATATCATTTTTTAGATAAACATGAGTTGTCAATTTTTGAGTTGGTTCCCTATCTTCCTAAATTTTCATAATTATTATAACATGAAATTAGAAATAAATATACCTAGACCGTTACTCATTTTAAACTTTAATATAGAGTACATGATCTATCTCTCTTTACTTTTAACATCCCACTAAATTATAATGAGAATAACTGTGAGCTCTTTGTCAACTCTCATAATAAAAGTTTCTCAAGACCTATAGATTTCATAAACCATCATATATCTCACACAAGCTAGATAATGTTTGATCCCTGAAGATAAGTTGAAAATGATAGGATGCCTAAGTTGAGGAAATCATTTGCAATAGGAAAAAAGGGCTCAGAAATAGAAATATATTTACTTCTCAGACTATAACAACTATCCGACAATAAAGCTGCAGATAAATAGTTGCTTCTAATAAACTCAAAATGTTCATGTTATCTAAGTTTCGACTTCCCCAATATCAGAATAAAGAAACTAAATATGATCCCTCTTAATTGATCCAAATGATAAAAAATATATCTTACAACCTGAGCACTCCTAATACTTACAGAAGTGCATCAAGAAAAATAATCAAAGAAAACAGTAGAATGAAAAGAGAACTCATTATGTATTAATAATATATTTCGTTATAAATATTTTTTTCCTAAGAAATGAAAGTGTGAGCCTTTCTTCTCATGGGGGAATGGAATAAGTGATAATGACCCCAATGAGGAATGAAATGATTCAAAGGCGCAAGGGGTGAGTGTATATTTTTCTTATGATATCTGTCAACATGAATCCTGCAATCAACATGTTTTGAAATTAAATAAGACAAATATTCTCACATGATTTTATTCCAGAATATCCTAGCTGCATACATTTTAAGAAAGGATTTTATGTCATATTATAAATATAAGCCATAATATGAAAACAAAAGGATAAATAAAATAAGGATAACTAGAGCATAATTAAAGAAGAAATCCTGTAAGGATTGACTTTTGATGAAGCTTAATTAAGCTTGGAAGGTTTGTTTTTGTATGATTATGTGTCCTATTTCCAAAGATATGGCATCTAGAGTGTCCATTTTCTCTCTCTTTGACTATTTCATATAATTAGGCTAATCAGTAACACTGTTATCTGTCGAGCTTCCCAAAAAGAAGACCTCTTTAAATCGCGACCATAAACCCTAATGTAAATATAATGCGAAGCTATAGAAAAGCCAAACCTAGACGAATAATATATGGATAATATATAAGAGAACGAAATACGATATACTAAAATATGCTCCAAAGAGGATAAAATTTGGATATCCTTTTTTCTCTTTGATTTTTCACTCAAAATTTATAAATTGATAATTGTGTGCAGAAAAAAATAGGAAGTTCTTATCACTTCAACTTGGTACCCTTCTAACCAAAGTTTGGTCAGAACAGACAAATCCATCATTCTTGATTCATAGAAATTGGATTTTATTATTCTCTTTGGCGATATTCTTATGTAATTCCTAGAATATCTGTAGTTTTTTTTCCTATTTTTACTGAATGAGTACATCATTCCATAAATGATCAGAACCTGTAATTTCCTTCTTTACTGTATTAAATCTGTGCAGTTATATTATTTGGTAAATTGCCCAATTAGGGTATTAGTTATATTCAATATGTGCCATGATATTCCGCAAATCTCCAGTTCTTTTCAAGATATATTCTTAAGTTTCTGTATTAAGACCTGTATGTTTGTAACCAAAATATATAAAACATTATCCGTACAACAATTCTTCGGAATTCAGGAATCAATTCATTGATTTTCATGCAACGTTCTGAACTCAGATTCATTAGATATTCATTTCATTCTTGGACAAAAATTCCTCAGTTTATTTTTGAAATAATGCAAGTCAATGATAAGCCATTCCTTGAGAGGGAATATCACAGTACAGCCCAATCTAGTGATCAGGGAGTGTAGCGAGAAAAAACAGAAAATACTGAATTTTGAGATTTCTTGACTTCGTATTAAGACCTTGCTCAAGGAATCTACCTTGACCAAAATAAAAATACCACCCTGGCCTAAAACCCTAGACCCAGCAACCACTATCAACCAAGCTGATTGACAAGTCAACGCTAAAGAATAACCAACGGCCAGGCGGCTCGCCGTACTCAATTCAACCATAGCTCAGACGGGCATCCACGGCACGTGGCTGCTGATGCGTTTGTCGACGAGGGACGCCAATCTCACATGCGTTGACCCTCGCAGCGAACCGAAGCGAGCAGATCGACTCCCCTGTCGACGAAGACTCTGGCGATATGTTGACGAACATCAGGGTCTTCGCATCTCCCCCAAGACAAGGCTGCCATTACGAAGAGTAAAAGTCAACATTTAGTCAAAGTCAACCCCTAGAGTCAACCTCAAGGTCAAAGCACGGTCAAAGTCAACAATTTACCTGGAGGAGATAAGTCAACTTGGAGTTGCGGTATGGGACGTGGTCTTCCTTCTTTGCAATGGCAAAGATGACGTCGCTCAGCGCCGAGAGGCTCTTGTTGATGGCCTGCAGTTGACGAAGGAAAAGTCAACGAAGAGGACTTGTAGAGAGAGAGAGAGAGGTAGAGAGATAAAATGGGGTACTTGGGTCTCCTTGAGTCGGTCTCCTGTGGCGCCGCTCTTCGCCAGGCGCTCGCTCCCTGCTAAGTCGATGAGATTGAGGACCCCCTGCACTTGCTGTTCTGTGCCCTGCAGGAAAAAAAGAACATATTTCTACAGTGTAAGTGATAATTTTCTGCTAATAACATAAATATATTTTTTGGGTTGACCTCGTTGACACCGGAGATTCGCAGGGTGAACACGAAGTGACTCCGCGAGGATTGCTCATTCATTTGCGTCTTGCCCACGGATCTACACTCAACAGGGTAAATAAATTTTATTTTTTTGACTAAAAGGGAAATTCATAAAGAAAATAAAATAAAATTGATCGGCCGCCAGCCCTTGCAAGCAAAAGTAGTTAATTGGCATTTGTAAGGACTGACGAATTCAAAGTGTTTAAAGAGAACAAAGAGGAAAATAGTATTCAGTGAGGAGTTGAATGTAGTTGTTAAAATAAGTCCTACTAAAAACAAAAATAATCAAATAAAGCACATAATTACGGAATAGATTAATTAATAAATTGAATTTTAACTGAAGAGAAGAAGAAAATATTTTGAAGTATCTCTTAATTGGAGTTATGAGGACAATTGAATGAAGTTTTTTGTGCTGATGAAAATTAAAATAATCGGAAGCAATCTAATCTAATTCAGCATTTTTCGACAGATAAATAAATAGTTAATGTTCAATTGAAGTAATAAATAAAATGAATTTATAGAAAAAGCGTACTAATTTTTTGTCGAAAGCTATTTTGCAAAAATGAGTGAAACACTAATAATTCCTAATAAAATACCTGCTCTGCGCGGCCCTGTTGAGCAGATAAGAGACCTCTTTCAGACTGCAAACATCGACGACAGTAAGATCAGACACGAGTGTGTTCCCATTGGCATCATGCTTGATGGTGTATTGCTTCCCGGCATTCGAACTTGTTTCAGATCCGGATGATTTCGAGGCTATTAATAAATCCCTGATTGTCTCATTGTAAATCTCCAGCATTGACGCCTGATAACATTTAGAGCAAATTTAAAGATTGAAAAGAATATTTTTTAGTAACAATTATTTTAAATAATTAAGATTCATTACCTCTAGCACTGACCCATGATATATAACTACTTCAGCATTGACGCCTGACTAGATTTAAGATAAACAGAAAGAATCTGACTGTGACAGAAAGAAGAAGAAAATTTGTATTATTTGTTACTCTGCTTATCTGGTATTTTTATTTGTAATTACTACAGCATCGGAGCCTGATTAAGTTTCAAGAAATAAAAAAAGCAACTCAGCAAGACAAATCGGAAAAAAGGGTCTTCGATTATACATCACTTGGATTATATGATTCTAATAATACTTTATAAAGATTTATTACTTCTCTTCTTCGTCATCATGCCTCGTAAAAAATTAAATAAAAAAAGGTCAAAGAATGACCGATTGAAATAGAAGATGTTTAATGCCTAAAAAAATTCAAATCAATGAGATCAAACCTGCATCTTAAATCTCCAAACCTGCATCTTAAATCTCAGACTGATAGATCGGAAAAAAGGGTCTTCGATTATACATCATTTGGATTATTATTATTGTAATAATACTTTATTAACATTTATTAATTCTCTTCTGGGTCACCATCCCTGGTAAATTTTAAATAAAAAAAAAAGACAAAGAATGACCGATTGAAATAGAAGATGTTTAATGCCTAAAAAAATTAAAATCTTTGAGATCAAACCTGCATCTTAAATCTCCAACCCTGAGACGAGAGAGCTTGACTGGTCTGGAAAATCTGCTCCAAAGATCGAGGAATCAGCCCTTTCTTGTCTAACTCTTCCGTCTTCCCCATCATCGTATACGTCTTGCCCGATCCCGTCTGTCCATACGCAAAAATACAGACCTGCGATTGGAAATTAAAAGATTACTCGCTAAACAGAGATAGAGAGAGAAGAAGAAATATTAAACTCGTACCCAGAGAGAGAGAGAGAGAAAGAGAATGAAAGAGAGTGAGAGAGTAACCAATGGCGGTCAGTACGAGGAGCTTGTGATCATTAAACTCGTACCCAAAGAGAGAAAGAAGAGAGAGAGAGAGAGAGAGAGAGAGTGAGAGAGGAACCAAAGCCCATCAGTACGAGGAAGTTGGGACCATAAAACTCTTGCCGAACGAGAGAAATAGAAAGAGAGAGCGTGGAAGAGATAGAGAGAGAGAGAGAACCAGTGCCTAACGATAAGAATGAATGAGAGAGAGATAGAGAAACAGAGACAGAGAGAGAAAGGGATAGAGAAAAAGAGAGAGAAAAAGAATGAGAGAGTGATGAGTAAGAGAGGAACCAATGCCCATCAGTACGAGGAAGTTGTGATCATAAAACTCTTGCCGAACGAGAGAAATAGGAAGAGAGAGGGAGGAAGAGATAGAGAGAGAGAACCAGTGCCTAACGATAAGAATGAATGAGAGAGAGATAGAGAAACACAGAGAGAGAGAGAGAGAGAAAGAGAGAGGGATAGAGAAAAAGAGAGAGAGAGAGAGAGAGAAAGAAAGAATGAGAGAGTGATGAGTGAGAAAGGAACCAATGATCATAAAGAGAGATGGTGGAAGAGATAGAGAGAGAGAGAGAACCAGTGCCTGAGGATAAGAACAGCAAGTGGGCACAAAACAAGAGAGAGAAAGAGAAAGGAAGAACAGCAAACCTTGTAACCATCTAAAGCGCTCTGGACGAGCTGGGAGATCTCCACAAACACGTCTTCCTGCGAGGCTCCCTGATCAAACACCTTGTCGAATGCGAAAGGATACGTTTGACCTTACAAAAAAAACAGAAAATTTCACCCCAAAACTAGACCAAAAAATAAGAAAAAATTAAGTTTTAAAGAAAAATATTTAAACTTATACAATTGTGAATCAACTCGAGGCCGCGTCCTTGAAGCTCAACCGATGAAGGATACGAAACAACGCTGCCTTCTGACTCATCACCATCATCCTCATCAGTTTTCAAAGGACGTACACGGCAAAACACTCTGATATTCCCTTTCAGTTCCTAATTAAGAACTTTCATTTTAAATATCATGAACCCAAATGTCACAAATTAAATAAAATCTTTTACCAGAATTGTGTTGTGCAGCTTCTTGCGCAATCTCTCGGCATCGACGATTTGAAGCTCAGCGTTTGAAAGACGGGACTGCAACTCAGTAATAGTTCTTTTCTGCTTCTCAAATTCGGCAATCGTCTCCAACGCAGTTGAGTCCGAAAGCTGAAGAAAGAATGAAAATATATGACAAGAATTAATTTCCCATCTTTAAGATTATCTCTAACCTTGAGCTTCTCAATAGCCGCGTCAAGTTGGCATTGAAGTAGCTGAATTTGACTCCTTTGGGAAGAACAGGTGGCATCGAGGGTCTCATTCATAGTAGCTAAAGTCGCCAATTCAAGTGAAGACTTTCCGGAAACTTCTTTGTACTTGGCCAATTCAGACTGCAAGGATTGGATGTTTGATAACTGACAGTCACGATCTTCCCTTATTGATCTTAATTCTCCACGAAGTTGCTCCACGTTGCTCTTTAGTTCTTCCTTCTCTTTAAGAGCTTCTTGTTGAGTTGCCTGCTCAAACACGAAGGATATGGAAAGTAAGTTCTGTAATTCCAAGGAAATAAGAAGAGATTCTCCGGTTGGGTTCATCTTTGCACTCCTCATTGATGGGTATTGCTCTCTCCCTCTCTCTCTCCTGTCATCTCTCTCCACTCATATTTCAATCTCTTGTCAGCTCTCTCTACTCATCTCTCCATCTACTCATCTCTCTAGTCATCTCTCTCTCTACTCATCTATCTCTCTTTTCATCTCTCTCTCAACTCATCTATCTCTCTTGTCATCTCTCTCTACTCATCTCTCCTGTCATCTCTCTCTACTCATCTCTCTAGTCATCTCTCTCTCTACTCATCTATCTCTCTTGTCATCTTTCTCCCTACTCATCTCTCTGTCTCTCTCTATTTGTCCTTCATTCTGTCATCTCTCTCTGTCCCTCTTCCTCGTCATCTCACTCTCTATTCCTCTCTATTCATTTCTCTCTCTATGCCTCTCTCTCTGGGTATGAGTTTTATGCTTTTGACTAGATCAACGGAGAGAACAACGGGAGAGCAAAATATGGCTAAAACTTGGAAAGCACAACAAGATGAAAAGATTCATGGATAGATTGAATATATTACCATCGACAAGAAAACCTTAGAGATGAGAGAACAGTCATATTTAAAATGAATAAGATTGCAAGAAAAGAATTGCTGAGGTAACTCACTCTCGAAGAGGCCAACTGTTCTTGGAGCAAACTGCAGTGGGCCCTCGAACTGCTCAGCGCCTCAGTCATGGTCGTCTTCTCTTTTTGGAGTTTGGTCATGGCTTCAGCACTTACAGCGGCATCGTTTTGAAGCTTACTGTTGTACTGTTGCAAGCTTGTATTGTATTCCTGAAGCCTTATGTTGATGTCCTGAAGCGTCTTTATCTGTAATTTAATCGTGAAAGTGTGATTAAGACTTCGAACAATAAGATGTAATCGAATTACAATAAAGTCTCCAATGATTTTGATGGATCTGATCCGTTGATCATCAGATTTATCGATGGATTGTATCGACTGTCCGAGCCAGAAATGAAAAGTATTGAGAAAAATGAACTGGATTTCAGACCTGCTGTTCAGCATTTGCTGCCTCCACTTGTGCCTTTCCGAGCTCTAATGATAAACCATCTCTCGAGTTTTCAACGCTTTTTCTCAGTTCTACTTCTTTGTTGTGCAGATCAATCGCAGACTGCACAGTTCAAAAATTGAAAACAAAAATTAAGGCAAATCCTCATCACTATGTAAATTAACAGCGGGAGGTACCATCTTCTCCGCTTCCTCTTTCTCTAAGCTCTCCCTCAGAGAAGCATTCTTCTGTTTCATGCTTTCGAGTTCGGCTGTTAGCTGTTCTTCTTTATCTTTCATTTGCGCCGCTGATTGATCAAAAACGAAAATAAATGTTCATTAATCACACTAGTTGATCAACTGCAGAGTGTTTAAAATTGAACTCATCAAGAACGAGATCCACACTGCTAATACCTAAAGCGCTGAACCCCAATACTAGTGAAAATGGTATTTGAATAATTGCAAGTTGGTTTAACAGGCCAAAAAATCTAGGAAAAAGTGTGAAGGACTTCATAGCATTGAAGAATCATAACCTGAGAACCTAGCAGAACGTTGATCACTCGTCTTACGTCGAAACAAACATGATTTCAAAGACTGTTTCATCCTAAACTCAGAACCTCATTTCATCAATTATACTCTTTAAATAGCTTCAGATAGAGTTCAATTCATGGGATCAGAAATCTTAAACATTATTTCAGAAAAACCTTCATGATAGAAGTATAAGAAAGAAGTAAATTCATAGGTTAACTAAGAAAAAGGTGTTCGTCAAGTTCACATAAAAACGTTAATGAATCGTAACCGATGATCAATCGTTTTACGTGGAAACAAACATGATCTCAAAGACTGTTTCATCCTAAACTCAGAACCTCATTAGATCAATTATACTCTTTAAATAGCTTCAGATAGAGTTAAATTCATGGGATTATATATCTTAAACATAATTTCAAAGAAACCTTAATGACCGGAGTATAAGAAAGAAGTTAATTTATAGGTTCACTAAGAAAAAGGTGTTCGACAAGTTCACATAATAAGGTTAATGAATCGTAACCGATGTTGATGAAAAAAGTAACCAATGTCAACTACAGATTGTTTAAACTTGAAATGACTAAAAACGAAACCCACACTGCTAATACCTAAGGCACAGAACCCATTTATCTTAACCAATGTTGATGAAAATCGATCGATCGTTTAACGAGAAAAGCATTACCTTTGAAAATTGATTCTATTCATCCAACTCTACAAATAACCTCAGATATTCATAAATTCATAGTATCAAAAACCTTAAGCATAATTCTAATAAAACTTTCATGATGGTTAACCAAGAAAAGAGTTGACAGATTTGAGTTCATTACCGAGGTCGGCGGATTGTTTTTCCAGTAATTCTATAGCGCTTTGGAGCTTTAGTTTTTCCTCTTCAAGCCCATCTTCCCGTCCTTCAAGCCATTTAACGCAGGCTCTCAGCTTTTTAATGTACTCCATCTGTTGTTCGCACTTCGCCTGTCCAATAACAAGATTTAGCAACATTTCTCTTTGAAAAGGTTTGTCGAAGAGAGAAAAATGCTTACTTTATCAGTCTTGTTCTTGCCCTTCATCCTCTCATTCAACAGACGCTCAACGTCTTCCCTGGAATTGAACTCCATGCCTCCTTCAGCAACACTGTTTGGACTAATTGAATCCGCAGCCGGCATTGCATCTGACCCTGAATTGACATTTCCGAGAATATTACGAGAACGCAGATTGTGAGTAACGGGAGTAGCCATCTTGCCGACGATCCTCCTACGCTTGTCCATTCGTCCCTCGTCCATGTTTTCCTTCTTCTGCGCATCAAATTTCCAGACAAAAACCGCAAATATCACAAAACAAACCCCAGAACGAACAGGATTAACAGAAAAAAAACAAATATTACCCTGTTAGGACTTCGAAGAAACGTGGAAGGAGGCCTGTTTTGATTCCTGGACGCCATCTACTAAACGGAGATCGGGATTTCCTCGGATCGAAGGAGAAGCAGGGGCAAAAATTGAATCGAACTGGCGGTTCGAAACTCGATCAGGACAAGAACTTTTGCCCTCCCACAGCAAAAACTGGAGAAGATTTCGCGGATCGGGAGTGCAACGACGAGCAATCCATCAACAATCTCTTCCTTCCTCGATCGAACTGTCCGATCAATCCTGAAGAACGAGAGAAAGAGAGGAGGAGAGAGAGAGAGAGAGAGAGAGAGAGATTTGAAATATTTTGAATTGAGAGTTAGGCGGGAGTGAGAGATAACGTTTAAATGAATATCTCTCAAATTTTAAAACGTCGGGAATATATATTTACGTCGCTGACCCTAAAAGGAAAATTAACTCAGCTGAGACGAGGTTTATGTTTCATTGGTTATATCATATAAATATTATATAACCATATAAATATGCAATAATGTATTATGTTACTTATATTTTAATTTGCCTAATTTGGGTTGATTCCTATACATTAGTGGACTACTCTACTGGACAGGACTTCCCAATTTGAAATAGAGAGAGAGAGAGAGAGATATAGAGGTATCCGAAGTATCGAATCTAGGGTCCAGTACAAATATATATTAGAGTAAATTGGAGGATTTTTAGAATTGTTTTTAGGGAGAGAAACCATAGATGAAATGAGAAATTTAGAGAGAGGAAGGGGTGGATCTAAGAGCGAGAAAGTGGTAGATCTGGGATAATTGATCTAGACAATGGAATATTAGGGTTGATTCCTATACATTTGTTTCTATGCATTGAGCCCTAGGTGGTGCTCCCCCTCAATTGAGATATTTTTTTCTCTCAGGATTAGCCCTAGGTTTTCACTACAAGGAGAGATAGAGCAATGAATGAACACTTCACAACTACTTTCATTAACCAAGATGAATAATGCGGACCCTAGAGTGTCTTATCTTGTTGGTCAGCCTCTAATGGGAGATGTCCAGAATAGTGGAATAGAGAGGAAGTGAATATTTATAAGTACAAATAAATACTAAAATTATGTTGCCCAATTTCTCTATAATTTTCTGTGCCATTTCTATCATTTTTTATTGATTTATGGCTCCATGACTTGAATTTAATGCTCCCCTTTAATAGTGGGATCAGGATAATGGATGAAGCCAGAACATGGTTCACACCCCTATAACTGCTCATTTGAACCCCCAAAACCTAAATCTTTTTTTTAGCTCAATAGCCCAATGGTTTGACTTCAAACCATAACCATGGATTATCATCTTATTTAATTATCTTAGCTTTCTGTGCACATGAAAATATGGAGTATTATTTAGCAGTAAAACTAAACGACTTCATAGAAGCTAAGTAGTGCGAGTTAAAATCTTCACAATATGCAAAAAGTGACTTTCATATAAAATTAATGAATATGTAAGTATTTTGGTTAATAAAATATTGCATCCATGTTTAATAGGTCTAAGATTAGACTCACACCATGGAATTACCCCAACAAGAGAGGACTATTCAAATATCTTTTAAAATGTAAGATAGAATGTTTGGAAGTTTGGTTAGAACAGAAATTACAACCCATGATGCCTCACATGTTTATTCCTCATTATATTCATCCCTCCCTCACACACTATGTGTAGGCTTCGATGTCTTAGTTCGTCCATGGAAAATACGTTTCCATGGATGTGGAAGTGTGTCGATCGATTCATAATCGATCTTTAAAATGAAATATTGAATGTACCTATTGGGGAACTCGTTCCACCCTTGACTTTGCTGCTCGGAGATCATTTTGAAGATGTTCACGGGTCTGGTTTCTAGAAGTATCCACGTGATCACTCGACGCTTGGATCTCCACGTCTTCTTCTTCGATTCTTCTTGAAAATCTAGAAGATCTCCTCACCATGAAGACACTCTTCCTCAGATAAATGGAGAAGAGAGTGGAGAAAGGGAGGGACTCTCAAATCAGGCTTCCATGGGTGCTTAAAATGAGACCCCTTTCCCTCTTTATATTTCACTTAAGGTTTTTCTCAAAAACCCTACAAAGTAAAATATATCCACTAATGGCCGTATGACCTTGTGTGTGTGACCCTCTAGGCCCACGTATCATTAAAATTGATAACTTTAGCAGCCTAATAACATTTATTGAACAACCTTATTAATTAATATATCAACATACAGATTGATAAAATAAGGATTGATTTAACCCAATTGATAGGTTAAGTTTCCAGCCCGTAGGGTGCCAAGCTACACCTCGTGCTCTAGAAGATACCGAGTATTCTCAAACTCTCTCATGGAACCTTTACCGTCATCGGTTACCGTATATGTATAATCCATCATCTGCGCAAGACTCTCGAACGACTTAGGGTATGGGTTATTGTCAAACCCTAATCTGTCATTTGATTAGTAATGATGCGTAACGGGGATCATTGAAGAAGGCCAGGGATTTTTTGACATCGTCTTCCTTGAGTCAATCTCCTCTTATACCGAGGGTGAATGATCTTGTCTTGACCACTCAATCATCTCTATAAGCTTCTTACTACATCCGATATATAACTTATTTGAATCACATGATTAGAGGCTCGTAACTCATATTCAAAACGTAGTCGTCCACTCATGAGATGTACTTAGTGTCTCAAGTTAGTGGATCACTTATACAACTGTGACTTGAATCAACCTGATTGATGTTTAGGTATGATACCATTTAGGGATTTGTACGGATTAATTTAGTGAACTCTTTCTCCAAAGAGCACCCATTATCTGTCTTTAGTGTCACCACACTAATAACTGCACGATCAGCTATACTTATCGTATAAGTAGGATCAGCTAGTGTTATTCTATCCAGATAATTCAATGTCCGTCTTGACTATCCAATAGGAATATTTAGATACAAGTTTAAAAACTAGTGATCACTATATTATGATCACATCATAATTCACTAAGTCATTGCATGTATTCATGAACTTCATTATAAACATTACACGGAATAATAATGAACACAAATATTTTATTCAATGAACTTAAATAAACATGGTAGTGTGATTGGCTTGACGATCACATGATATTCATCACCGTGTCTACAAGATTCATGTACTGCTGATAATAAAAATAACATACAACATTTAACAACAAATTTTCATCTATATTATGTGTTTCTTTTCATTAAAATGATTATAAGTGCATGCTTTTAATGATTAAAAGTAATAATTGTTTAGATTAAATTTCTGATTTTTACTGATTTTATCATTTGTAAGCTAATTGTTTAACCATAATTTCATAAATAAACATAAAATTCATAAAATAATATTTGTTTTTATTAAAATATTTTTGGTTTGATTGTATCTTTATATTTAAATTCTTAAATATTATGAACTTTTCTGACATTTTAAATTCATGATTAAAATGTATTTTTAAATTGGAGAGTATAACTTTGGATTTATGAAAATATGTTTTGGGGATTTTATAGTTTTATAATGATAATATAATTCTTCCCAATTTTCTTGTGTTTGTTATGGAATTTTCTAAGGCTAATTCATTAAGAGTGTATTTTTATAAGTCCAAAAATATAAAAATTGAATTAATTGAAATATTTTAAAGGGATTTTTTTACTTTTTAAAGCCTTCTAAAAATTTTTGTGCCATGTGGATCAAGGATGAGAGAGAACATTGGATGGTTGATGATTATTCAACTTCAAATTACAACATTTAATGATTCACAAAGGGGTTGATCTATCAATAGGCTCTCATCCTCGTAAAAAGGTCACATTGTATTTTGTTTCTAGTTATGATGAGTAAATCAGTTTTCTCATTCAAGGTCTTGTGTGAGTCTGTTCTTGCATTCCAAGAGGGAAGGATTAACGTTCTTCCCAATAATCTTAGAAAGAAAACATCACTCAGCCCATTTGAAACGTGACAATGAGGTGTATATGATCTGTCTTTCTAAAACTCATGTCTTTGTCCATTTTCATTGGCTTATAAAGTTAACAGCGCATGTATTCACCACTACCAATTGCACTTCTTGTCAACATGTATCTGCATACATCTCCAATTCCACCATTGATGGTAAAATCCACATCATTCATCTCACTCCACTACTACCCAGATCATGTCCATAGCCATCTCCACCGCAATCTGTGTCAATAAAACTTGTTTGCTCACTCCATTTACTCCATTCTATTGAAGCGTTGACTAGGATCTTTAAGTATAATTAATTAGTTTTTCTTACACACTAGGATAAATACAAACATGGTAAACACATATTAATATCCATATTATTATTATCCTTAATCTTTCGACATCCTTTCCCTTTCTCTCTAACAGCCTAATTAACTCTTGAGAATTAGGAAACCCCTCTCCCTTTCTCTCCAATGTCGTCGTTACGCCATCCCAATCTCATCGAGAGTCGAGAGGAAGTGTTGGGAGAAGAGAAAAGAAGGGGAAGGCCCCTCAACAATTATGACCTGGGTGAATTTTGTTCAGGGCCTTCCCCTATTTACACTTAGTGGGTATTTTTCATAAAAACTCCCAAAACTTAAGTATATCTTCCGACATCCAAAGACCATTCGCGTGTGACCCTATAGGCCTACTTATCAGGCTAGTTAACAACTTGAGTGGCCCAATAACATTTACTGGGCTTCCAAATGAATGAAATATATCACCATATAGATTAATTAATGTCAGATTGATTTAACCCAATCAATAGGTTGAATCTCCAACACGTGGGTGCCAAGCTACACCTCATGTTCTAGAAGATACAAAGGAGTGTGTATCGACTCACTCATGGAACCTGTTCATCATTGGTTATCATGTAAGTTTAATCCTTCATCCACTCGATGCTCCTTGGAGGAATTACGTATGGTCAACTGTCAAACCCTAATCGGTCATCTGAGTTAGTACTCATGCATTTGGAAATCATCGTTGAACTCTTTTCTGATATTTCATTTGATGGGGGACCATCCGCCTGCCGAAGCACAAGATCGACCCGTTGCAGCCCGCGAGCAACCACATCGTGAAGCTCGAGCCGACGCGAAGGACGCGGAGTTCAAGTATACGACTTGAGGAGGGAGTTTCCCGGACCATTTCCTTTCATCTTCTTGGATTTTCATTACCGTGTTTTTGGGAGGGCCTCCGTGTTTTGGCTCCTCAGTCGCATCTCAAACCATTTTTTGTTTTACGGCTAAATTAGGAGATTTTCTCCCCTAATTACGAGCCAACCCCTAGGGTTTTCCACTCTCCTCGTATAAAGGGAGAAGGGGTGCCCTAGAGGAAGAAGAAGAAGTTTTGTTGTTTAACATTTGTCTTTGGAGAAAACGATGCCATGAGCTTTCTGCAGATCATGGAGAAGAAGACATCCGCCAGCCGCCAGCCTCCAAGGGGAAAGTCGAATCCATTGAAGGAGAAGAGGGAACCACCAGAGTCCGCCATCTTCGCCGCCAAGGAATCTTCCTCCGCCGCCGTCGCCGACGATTCCGGTGCCCTGCAACCACCGCCGCCCGACCAGCCCGCGCCCGCCCTTGGACCGCCTGCTGCCGCTCAATCCGCGCGCTGCCTGGTAGGCCCGCGCCCTCCAACCCGTCTTCCGTGGTCGCGCCGTCTGTGCGTTGCTCCAGCAAGCCGGCGCCCCTCATCAGGCCAACCACTATCGCCCGGTCCGCACGTCGCCTCGGCAGACCCGCGGCCTCTCGAGTATCGCTCTGGACGTCTCCGTGCGAGCCAGGACATCTGCCCATTGACAGCCTGGGCGCTTACCCCGCGAACGGCGCCTCACTCGCCCCGCTTGCCTGCCTGCCGACCCTTCAGCATTCGCCCCTTGAAATCTGCCGCACTCGCCTAGGGAAGTTGTTCCCCTCACACCCACGGCACCGGCCCAATTGCCGCCGGTTGATGCCCAACGCCTGCCCACCTCGACGCCGACTCAATTGTTGTCGGCTGAAGCTCCTAGCGCTTGCCCGCCTCGGCACCCATCCCTGTTCACCGCCGGCGGCCGCCCATCGCCCGCCCGCCTCAGCGCCTGCCCTAGGCGCTGCCGGCTGGCGCCCTAGTGCTTGCCAGGGTGCTTGCCCCCAAGGGTGCCGACTGCCACCTAGCGCCGATCGCCCTAGTGCTGGGACTCTGAGAACTGTCGTCATCATCACCGCCTAGCGCCTGCGCCGAGGGCGCTGATCCTCGTCCGAACGACCCGCCGACCTCGTTCCCAATCACCCTTGCATCTTAGTTTGATACCCGGCCGCCGTCGCCTCGGACTATTGTCTGCCAACCACACGGCTTGGGGTCCACCGCGATCTACCGGGTTTCGGTCCTGCAGGTCAACTCGCTACTCCCCTTTGAGTATCATTACTTCTTCCTATACTTTCTCATGTGCTCCTCTGCCGAGGATTAGCTGTCGTAACCTACCTGTTCCTTGGGGTTGGGGAGAGTTCCATCGTGCCGTTCCAACCCACCCCTAGCTCCGAGAATATACAGTCAGATCAAGGATACCCGCACCGTCGGTGTTCATCGTGATCTAACGGGTCATTGGGAAACCGATCGTACGTGGCACGTACGTGTCACTACCAGGCCTTCGCCATACTCGATTGTGGAATGTGCTTCTCATTAATTTCTTGATTTGCATCATCTTTCGTCATCCATTGAAATTACTCTGTGTTGACCGTCCCTACGCCTTGTGTTGCAACGCGATCCGCCAATCCCGGCTGAACGTGTTGCATCATCATTGCCTTGGCCAAGGACTTCATCGCATCGTCTTTCTTAAGTTGTTACATCTTATATTGAGGGTGAACGATCCCATCTTGACCAGTCAATCATCTTCATGAACTTCTTGATGCACCCAAACTAACATTATTTAGAATCCCATGATTAGGGACATGTAGGTCATAATCTAAGTACAATTGTTCGTCCACAAAGTGTCTTTGGTGTCTCAAGTATAAGGACCACTTACACAACCGTGATGTGAATCAACCTAATTGACAGTTCAATATAATACCATTCAGGGATTCGTATGGATCAATTCAGTGAACTCTTTCCATTGAAGAGTACCCACTATCTATCCTTAGTGTCTCCACACTAATGGCTACATGAACGGCCGTACTCGTCATATGAGTAGGCTAGATAGTGTTATTCTATCCAAATACTTGAATACCCTTCTCACATATCCTTCGAATAGGGTTATTTGGAACATGTTGAGGTTTTTGTGTTTTAATGTACACTAAATTACATTAATATCATGAATTTATAATTAAGAAACTAATTTATAATTAGAGCTTAAAATATTTTTAGATTATGTTTTTTAAATGTGTTAAAACTATAAAATAAACTAGAATAATCATAAAGTACTTGGGAGGATGAAAAATGTTTTTTAAAATTTCTGAAAATAGTTTTAAAGTATTAAAATGTTATTTTAATACTTTAAAATATTTTAAAAAGTCATTTCATATTTAACGTATGTTGAAATTATTTTCAGAAGCCTTAGAAATATTTTTAAATACTTTAAAAATATTATAAATATTTTTCTGAATTTTTTAAACAATTAAAAGTATTTTAAATAGTGCAAAATTGACTTCTAAATAAATTTCTGGCATTCTAGTTCATTTAAGAAGGGCCCAATAAGGCCTAAATGGGCGGAGCCCATTAGCCTTAGTGGCGGACCTGACGGGCGGATTTAACCAGTTAAATCCGAGGTCGGGTCCGCTACTAAAGATTGAACCCAAGACCTCTGCCTCAATAATGAAGAGATTTACCACTGCGCCAGAAGTCATCTCTTAGTGTAGAAATAAATTATTTATATATAATGTACTTTGGACCCAAAAAATCAAATTAGGAAATTCGATTTATTCCAAAGGTCGGGTCCGACGGTTGACTTTCCAAAATTATTTCTTATTTCTAAAAATCATATTTTTTCCGACTTTTGAAATTCCTATATTAAACCTGACTACTTTAATTAGCATTAATTACTATAATTAATTTTTTAATTAAGGAAACTTTCTATAAAACTTTGAAAAATCATAAAAAATTAATTACAGCTCCTTTTGAGCTCAAATTTTTTTTGAAATTCTCATAAAATTACAATCTACACCTCTACCCCTATAAATACCCCTTCAGAGCAAGGGTTTAGGTATCCCTTTTGAAAAACATCTCTCTTGTGCTACTCTTGAAGAAGAAAGTGCTGCTTCTTATGAAGTTTCTCCCCTGCAATCAGTGTGGCTGTGCTTCTCCATTGATAAGGGAAGTTTTTAATTTTCATCATTCATTTATTTACTGAATAGGGTGATAGTTTCCTCCACAATCATTGAGTTAGTGGTGATTTTATGAGATTTTGTGAAGGATAGTGAAGGGATTGATATTATTTTTGAAAGTGATTAAGAGGAATTGATTTGTTGATCTTGAAAGTACTTATGAAACAGGTTTTCAGAATTTATCTTGATATTACATTTGAATCTTAGTTTGTTTGATCATTCATACATCATTGAGAGCGGTGATTGACATTTGATCAATCACGGGGAGCGGTATATCGTTTCTTCCACTAATCTGAACAGGTGACGAAGATCAAGAAGGCAGGGAGGTGACGTTGGTGGCACCAAGGACGTGACGGGGACGAGGGAAGTGGACGTACGAGGAAAAGTTCGTGACGGTCTACCCGAAGGCGGTTCAGGGTTGAAGCTCGTGCGCCAAAGAACGTGACGTGCCATCGGAAGACTCCTCTGCAGAAGCAACTTTGTAAGTTGGGTTAGGGTACCTTACAAGGGAGGATCCTTAGTAAGATTATCCTAAGTCCTAATTTGGACTCGAAGGGGGGCCTTGGATTGACTCGATCACTAAGCGGATCGAGGAACCAAGTAAATCTAAGTGTTCGAGAGAAAGAAGGTGAGTGTCAAATCAAGGAATCCTAAAAGCTAACTAGGTAAACAAAAAGAAGATAAGCTAATTCACCCCCCCTCTTAGCTTCCAACAGAACACATGCTTAAAGATTAATGATCTCTGTATTACAATATTGTCATAATTCACTAAGTCAGATCATGTATTCATGGACTTCATTATGAACATCACACATGCACTATAATGAGTATGTTCTATTAAAGAACTTGGAGCGAGATGTGGAATGTGTGATTGGCTTGCCTGCCACATATATTTCCATCACCTCTTCTTATAAAAACCATAAATATATACTCCTCAAGCCCTCTTATTATCCCCATCTATATTCTCTTAATCTCTCTCTCCCTCTCTCAAAATTCTTAAAATCTAAAATTAAATAAAGATATAATCACCTCACTCAATTAATATATACATATTTACGTATTCTAAATTCTTATTATTATAAATATTTTCATACCCTTTCTTCTTCATCTATCATTTTAATGCAATAAATACTCATATGAATGAACTCCCTACATAATAATACATCATCAGTATATCTATCTCGTACCTTAAATATAACCTACGTATTAGTCAAAACAAATAAACTTCTTATCTTTTACTAAGAATAGTATCATATTATTTTCTGTAGACTATTAATCTTATATAACTCTTCCACTACATATCTTAACATATCCCTTCATTTTAATAATAAAAAATAAGATAATTAAATTAGTTACTATATTAAATATCCAAAAAAATCAAAAATTATATAGTTAACATCCTTTCTTATAACTAATTTATCTCTTCCCTTCACTACTTACTATTACTTATTAGTATATATAATCCTAATTTTTCTACTTGCCTAGCCACCTCTTTCTACTTATCTTTACCGTTTGACTACCTTTATTATAATTATCACTTCTCTAAATCAACTTATATAACTAAACTCTTTAATTACCCTAACTATCATCCTAATTATGTATTCCTTAAGTATTAAATACACCTCTAAAGGCCTGTCTTTGTGGAGACGATCACACTCTTAGTGTACATATTTGATTGAGCTTTCCATAACTATAAATTTAATTTGATCTGGGCAAATTAAATCACAAGGACATAAAAGAGACATGTAGTTTGCCTTCATCAGGCATCCATGTTGACTACTATTGCTGCGGTCGTCGTCTCTATCATCCATGACAACAAATAGTTGGTCATCGTTAATGTCAACGATGGTCATTGTCCCTCGACGATGGGCGCTGCCTTAGTGGATGACATTTGTCCTGGACATTGTCCATATCAAAGAAAATTTCCATGCCTTTCGACGACAGTTTTCGTCCCCATCGTGGATATTATCGTGTGCATGATAGTGGTTGTTCCCATTTACCAATGGCAACACCCATCATCCACATTGGTTATGGTTGTTGTCTGAGTCAAGACATTTATTGTTTTGATCTATGATGACTATCGTGCTAGTTGTCGTCGTTGATGGCAGCTCTCATTCTGGGCGATGAGAGTCGCTGTCCTCATCAACATTAGTAGTCATCCTTGTTGATTTTGGTCATCATCCGCATTGCCAATGCTTTTGTAGATAATCTACCATCTCTGTAAAAATTGTTGCCATCATCATCATGGAAAATTTTCACCATCAATAATGATTTTCATCCCTAGAAACGATGACAGCAGCTGCTCCCATCAACATTAGACATCATCATTGTTGATATTAATGGGCATAGTCATTGTCCTCTTCTTTGCCAATTATCATCCTCATCAATGACAACCATTGTTATCAAGGACAATTGTTTTCGTCGTCAACAAAAAATTTCAATGACATCTGTGACAATATTCTTCCTTGTAGATGATATCCATCCTCATCAACAACAATCGTGCTCACCAATGACAGTTGTCATCCTCATCAATAACATTCATCATCCTGGATGATGATGCATTTACTGTAAATTTCCTTGGATTCTTAGAGGCACTTCTAGAACAAGAACGGAGATAGAAGAGAAGGAAGAGATAGAGACGAGAGAGAGTGGAAGTTGTATTAAATCATTGAAAAATCACAAAGTTTATTTTACGACATTGGTTATTATTTATATTACGATATAGTAGTTATGTCCATTATAAACATTTTAATCCTAGCCGTTGTAATTGTTATAACGGCTAGAATAAGATGAATTGTAACCGTTAGTTTGTTTGCCTATCTAGATGAGATCATGGCCATCTATCTTTAATCCTAAACTAGATTGAATCCTACATGTAGGCATGGAGGACGGAAACGAATGACGAAAATGGGCGGACGGAACGTATCGGAACGGAATTCCGTTCCGATATCCATTTTTCGGAAAAATTTTTGTCGTTTTCGTCATTTGTCACCGTTTCGTCATTTGAAGGTTTCCATCATTCATCCGTTCCGTCATTCGTCTTTTGACGCAAATGGAATGGAACGGGCATCTGGATGACGGAAAACAAACAACCCCAACCCCCCCCCCCCCCCCCCTTCTCATGAACCCCCCTTCGATGCTCTTCCCCCTCTCCCCTCTTCTCCGAGTGTTCCCCTTCGCCGCTCTCGCCTTGCCCCCTCTTCAACCGGAAACCCTCTCCCCATCTTCGTAGCCCGCCCCTCTCCTTCGCTCCTTCTCCCACCTCCCTTCCCCACCCCTCGAAGCATCTCTCCCCCTCTCCACGGTCGTTGCATCTCTCCCTCTCTCTGTCTCATCCGTTGTGGTGTTGAACGCCACATGCATTGTCGTGGTACGAAGAGAGGTGCAAATTCAGTTTTTTGTCTCTCTATCGCTATGGTAAGAACTCCGCGATTAAGAACTCAGCAGGGTCATAGCATAAATTTGAAAAAATCAAAATATGTTTATTTGGAAGGCTAGAAGCAATGCAACCCCATGGAATCAACGAACACCATTGGCTTCCTCTCCTCCTTGGCATTCGTCACATTTTGATGCTTTCTAATGAATACATTATCATTTTCGTCATTCGATATAGTCATTCGTCATTCCCGTCATTCGTCAGTAATTTTTGTCATTCGTCATTCGTCACAAATGACGAATGACTAATGACGAATGACGGAAATACAACCGTTCAGTCATCCGTCAATCCGCAAGAACGGAAACGGATGACGAAAACCAAATGACGGATGACGAAATCGTCATCCGTCCTCCATCCCTACCTACATGTCTATCTTTGAACCTACATTTAATCCTGTCCGTCTATTTCTCTTAACGAGTATAGGGTACGCGTTCAATTCATACTAGTCTACTCTTTATTAAAAGTCGTATTGGAGAATCCCTTGCTGACGTGGCTGCCGAGTTGTTCACTCCTTTCTTCGTCTTCGTCTTCTTTCTCCTTAACATTTATAAATGATGGTAGTCTTCAATGGCTTTTTTATCATCCAATGTTCTCTTTGCAAGAAAGACTAATTGTAGAGTACATAATTTCTCTGTGTCAATATGTAAATACAATTTTTCATGTATAATTGGCAACATCAATCATCTAAGTCAAAATTTTGTTTGATTTTTCTCCCACACTTTTGTCATCCTATAGCCATCAGTCATCCCTCGTCATCCATTCATCATTCTGTTCCCAGCGATCCGTCATCTGGGATGGATGACTGATGGCAGACATAGTTCCGTCCAGTCATCGGCCCATCCTTTCGTACAATGAAGAATGACGTATGGCAGTCCATCCTATCCAACAAGCTTATTCCCACCTTTGAGATAAACCTTTAGTTTCCTCAATTTTTTTCTATTAGATCTATAAACCAGAAAATAAGTAAGAACTGCTTACCATAATGAAAAACATTATGTAGTACCTTCCACAACGTACAAAAAATTACCAAAAATTAAGCAGATATTATCTATTTCATTTATCCACCGCAAAAAAGCCACAACGGATTTGTCCACCTCAGCACGCCCCCCGCCACGTGTCGCCATCCCCTTCGCCGAAGGCCACACGATCCAGCCGAGGACCGGGCACCACAAGGCGAGACACGTGGCGGGAGGGGATTGGCGAATTGCTTATCCTCACCATATCGGGCAGATAAGGCGGGCTGCCCGAGCTGCCCGAGCTGCCCGCGAGCTCCTCCCCGGACAAAAAAAACACTATAAACACTCTCGGAGATAGCTCAGTCGAGGAGTTGCCGAGCTGAGGAGAGAGAGAGGGAGAGGAGTAGAGAGAGAAAGATAGAGATATGGCTCAGGCGGTGGCTTCCATGGCGGGGTTGAGGGGCGCTTCGCAGGGAGTGCTCGAGGGGAGCCGTCAGATGAGCGGGGCGGGGAGAATCAACGGCGGACGGGCGGCCGCGCCGAGCCGGCAGATGGTGGCGGCGGTGAGGGCGTCGGCGGAGGGGGAGACGAGCGCGGCGCAGACGAGCCGAAGGGCTGCGCTGGGGCTGGTGGCCGCTGGACTTGCCGGTGGATCCTTCGCGAAGGCTGTTCTGGCCGAGGATCCTGCCAGATCGATCAAAATCGGCCCTCCTCCCCCGCCTTCCGGCGGCCTTGGTATTGTCTCGCCTCTTGATCTGCTCGTTTTGCTCGATTCTGAGTTGCTCGCGTTTTTTTCTTTTTTTTGGCTTGCGAATTGGATGCCTGAGATTCTGTGGATTTGATTTTTCTCGGTGCGTGATTGTCGTGTTTTGAATTTGGGTTGCCAATAGGAGCTCTGAGGTTGTGGATATGATTTTTCTCGGTGAGTGATTCTTTTGTTTGGATGTTTTCTTGCGAATTGGATGTCTGAGATTCTGTGGATTTGATTGTTCTCATTGAATGACTTTTGTGTTCGGATTTTCTCTTCTAAATTGGAGCTCTAGGATTGCGGATTTGATTTTTCTTGGTGAGTGATGCTTGTGTTTGGATTTTTTCTTGCAAATTGGATCTATTAGATTGTAGATTTGATTTTTCTTGGTGAATGATCCTTGTGTTTGGATTTTTTCTTGCGAACTGGATGCCTGAGATTCTGGATTTGATTTTTCTCGGTGAGTAATTGTGGTGTTTTGATCTTTGCTTGCAAATTGGATGTCTGAGATTCTGTGGATTTGATTGCCTCTCGGTGAGTGATTGTGGTGCTTTGATTTTTGCTTCCGAATTGGAGCTCTGAGATTCTGTGGATTTGGTTGCTCTCGGTGAGTAATTGTGGTGTTTTGGTTTTTTCTTGCGAATTGGATGTCTGAGATTCTGTTGATTTGATTGCTCTTGGCGAGTGATTGTCGTATTTTGATTTTCATGCAATTGTAATCTTGATTCGCATGTGGCTTAAATCTTGAATGAACTGATATTAGAAGCAAGTTTGAGCCAGCTATCGGAGATTCTGGATTTTTTTAATCTTCATGTTTTTATTCAAACATTTGAAATAAATATTGAGGGTCGAATTTCCCGCTGCTGATTTCCTCCTGATCTGCATTCCAATCTAGAATCAAAATCTGTTTGCTGCTTGTTAATCTAACAAACACAACCTTCCTCAAGAGGCATATATTTTTGTTCTTTAGTTACACACTTTTTATTTTTTTGAAAGGAAAAAGGAAGATCAATCTAGATCAGTGATTAACCTGATTCAGTATAAATATAAACAAGAATTATAAGGACCAAACTGGCCCTTTTAACCAGCATGAAACAAAACCCTCTACTGCTTGAATGACCTCGTCCGTCGAAGTCTTCCTCTCCTTGAAAACAATTCTATTACGATGCAGCTCCGTCTTTTATTTATTTTATTTATTTATGTTTTATTCAAATAAAAATTATTTTGTCCCCTGAATCTGAGATTGCTGATGTGGCTGCAGCGGGGACGCTGAACTCGGACCAGGCCAGGGACACTAAGCTGCCGCTGAAGGAGCGGTTCTACCTGCAGCCGCTGCCACCGGCGGAGGCTGCGGCGAGGGCCAAGGAGTCGGCCAAGGAGATATTGAATGTGAAGGAGCTGATCGACAAGAAGGCGTGGCCGTATGTACAGAACGACCTCCGCCTCAGGGCGAGCTACCTCCGTTACGACCTGAACACCGTCATCGCCTCTAAGCCCAAGGAGGAGAAGAAGGCTCTCTCCGCCCTCACCGGCAACCTCTTCTCCAAGATCGACAACGTAAGTTCTTCCCTACAAAAATCAATTTCATAGCCCCAGGTATTAAAATTAGCAATACGAGATCAATTTTCAGGAAAAATGTTGAAGCAGATCTCTCAAAGACAAAAAATAAGTTTAGCAGATTTGTACGGATCAAAAGATCTGATCGATCGATGGATCCTTATCCTGATTAAGGCGCATGGACGGATGATGACCCGTCATCAGTTCTGTGCCTTACTGGCATCACTCGGCCATCCTTACCTCAGATCATCGACGGAATGTAAGCCATCGTGTCTTCCATTCTGTTCTGTTCCGTCATCAGATGCGGATGATTATAGTTCAGGGATGCGGACAGGACGAATTTTTCGTCCTGGGACGAAAAAATCGTCTCGTTCGAGGATATGGACGAATTTCGGGACGAAAATTCGTCCTGGGGACCACCGGACGGGACGGTTTTCGTCCCGTGGGACGAAAAAACCGTCTGGCCGGAGGTCTCAAACTATGGAGGGACGGATGTGGACGAAAAACCGATGGATTCACATCCGACGGTTGAGATCTTGCCACATGGCCTCGCTATGACAATTTGCATCAAGGTCCCTGTATTTTTTCGCGGGTGCAAACGGACGCCGCTCAGAATTAATTGTACATATGTCAATTTGCATTCTCTCTCCTCCATATTTCCCTTAAAACTTAGAAAAAGCTATATTAATTATTAAAAATATAAAATGGGTTTTTTTCGTCCGAGATGAATTTCTGGACAAAAATCTGTCCCGGGTGGACTGGACAGGACGAAAAACTGTCCTGGTATGATTGGACGGGACGGTTTTTTATCGATGGACGAAAAACCATCCCGTCCTTCATCCCTGAACTTACTCTGGACGTTGGACGGGACGAATTTCGTCCTGTCCCATCCATCGTCCACGTCCGGGACTATCCAGAACTATACGGATGATTATGCTTTGTTACAATCATCCTCGTTTCGATCCGGCCCTTTGAACAGGAACAGAATGAAACGGCAGACTTTGTGACAGATGGCTGACCAAACTCCCATTCCTTCCTACTTAGATCCAAATCCAATCTGATCTGATCAGATCGGATGATTGAATCTAATGAAGTATTAGTTGATCAGGTTGATTCCTGACTGCCCAGAAGAGCATAGAATCCGATCTAAAAAATGTACTATAGAAACTGGATCCCTGGTAAAAAACTAAAAGAACTAGATTTTAAGGAAAAGAAGAAAAAAGAATCAGATCTCAAAAGAACAGGAGAGAAAACAAGTAATGAAGAATAAGATGTGAGAAATTTATTTGGGTGTGGGGTTTTGATGGTACAGCTTGACTACGCCGCGAAGATCAAGAGTTCGGAGAAGGCAGAGAAGTACTACGCGGAGACCAAGTCGGCGCTCGACGACGTGTTGGCCAAATTGGGTTAGAAGAATGCTTCCTCATCTCTGTGTACTTATCGCTTCCCCTTTTCTCTCTCTCTTTTGTATTCTGTTTCTCTATCTCTCTCTTCCTGATGAGAACTTGTAGAATCTGGTTGTGCTCTTTCCCGGGCATCGGTTCGACCCACGCCAGTTCTTCTATCGTCTCTCATTCACTAGCTTTCACTCTGGCTCTCTCCTTCTCCCTTGATCTGATTTAACTCGTTACGAGCTCTTATATATCATATATCTCTCTCTTTTAACTCGATGCCAGTTCTTACATTCTCTCTCTATGCACTCTCTAGCCTTCAGGCTGACTCTCTCTTTCTCTCTCACTCTCTTTAATTCATTGCCAGTCTCATATTTTCTCTCTATGCATTCTCTAGCTTTCAACTTGGGTATCCCTTTCTTTCTCATTCTCTTTTAATTCATCGCCAGTTCTTATATTTTCTTTCTCTCTCTCTCTCTCTCTCTCTCTATATATATATATATATATATGCTCTCTAGCTTTCAGCCTGACTCCCCCTTTCTCTCTCTTAGAACCAATGTCACATCTGTTTCTCTCTAGCTTGCAGCCTCTTCTTGTCTCTGGGTCTCTCTTACTCTACATTGCACTTTCTCTCTCATTCCCTCTCTTTTAGTCTCACTTGTTTCCCTCTTCAGCACTCTACCAGTTCTCTCTCTCTCTCTCTCTATCTCACTCCCTATGAATCTGTCTTACCCTCTCACCGTTTGTTATTCAACCACACTCTTCCCTTCTCTCTCATTCCCTTTTTCAACCCATTTCCATCTCTCTCTCTCTTCCTCTATCCATCATTCTCTCTTTCACCTAGATCAATCTCTGTCATTCCCCTAAGTTTTGTCATTCTCTCTCTTTTTCTCACTTTCTTTTTCTTCAACTCTCTCTCCTCTATCCACCATTCTCTCTCTTTCTATCGCTCACTTTTTCTTCAACTCTCTCTCCTCTATCCACCATTCTCTCTCTTTCTATCGCTCACTTTTTCTTCAACTCTCTTTCCTCTATCCATCATTCTCTCTCTCTCTCTCTCTCTCTCTCTTTCTCTCCAATTGTTACTATCTTCAACCCGTTTCTATCCATCCATTCATTTGACCTCAATCTATCAATCTACCAATCTACCAATCAAACTACCACCCACATTTATATTCTATCGATCTTTTTCTCAAACTTCAAAATTTCCCCCTACTAATCAACTAAAAGAATTCCTAATCCATTGAGAGCTACAAATTTACTCTTCTATAATCTAGATATGAATAAATCAAATATGCTAATTTATTCTAGCCGCAAAAAGGATAAATTGTACTTGAATAGTGAAGGGGTTGGATAGATTATGAGAAATTTAGGTTTTCACCATGTCAGACTGATGATCTCTTCTCCCTTTAGTCATAGTCTCATAGATAGGGAATTTAACCACCCACTAGCTTGGTCTTGATATTCGTCTCACTCGATAATTCCAAAGCCAAAAAAAATCAATGTAGAACTCAGTGCAAAAACATAATGCCTATTTTATTTGCCATCCCTCTGTCTAGTGATTAAGATCCATGAGTTATATTTACCAATGCTTGTCTTTTGGCAAAAAATAAGAAAAATACATCTCTAAATAGATTTATAAATATATGCCCCAACTTACTATTTAAGGATTAACGAATTTGAACCTGCAACTAGGTTTAGAAAATAGAATACATCCCCCATTTATAATAATTGGCTCAAATTGTAAATGTTGCTACAGCCATGTGTCACGAGGTCAAATCCCGAGCTAGGTCTCTTGCTCGAATCTGACGCGTGCCAGCCTCAGTGCTCGGAGTAAAACACTGAGCAACCTTGATCTCGTGCAGCGGAAGTCTTTGCAATTGAAGGGGGGTTCGAGGAGATGGTGAGGACGCAGCCCCATCGGGGAATAGGGTCATTGTATTAATATCATACAAAGATTATATCGTAGTTGGGACGTTACAAGGGGGGAAGACGAGGGGTGATCCGTCGAACAAGACGAGGCGCATCGTGCCAAGGTAGTGTTGCCTCTCCGCCTCGAGAACGCCGCTCTGCGCGCGCGCGTGCTCTGCCGCTACTCTTGTGCCCCTGGGCTGGGCGCCGCGCGCCCGCGGTCGTGGCGGTCACACATGCCACCCCTGCCTTGATGATCACACATGCCACCAGCACCCGCGCTGACACCTTCGCGCGGAGCCTGCGCGACGCTGCCGCATTCGGCACCTCAAGCTGGGCGCTGTGCACCCAACACTACCCGTGGGAACACCACGCACACCCATGCAGCCTCAACACTCTCAGTGTGCCACTTGCTATAGTCTCCTGGCGGGATGTCTCTCAACCCCGAGCCCCGCACACGCAATGCATGCGTTGCCCGCGCGGCCGCTGCGCGGCACCCTGCACAACTCTGCACGCTGCACTCGCGGCATGCCTCTTGGCTTGCGCATCGTGCACGTGCACGCAGCACTTCACGCTCCCGCGCGGCGCTTGGCGCTCACACGTAACTTTGACGCCTGCGCGTCGCGCTTGGTGCGCATGGCGCGCGCACGCTCATGCTTGTCGGCCGGCGCGCCCAACAAGCACGCTCTTCACCTGATCCGTTCTGCCTTAGGCGCGAACGGGCACGCGCATCGTCCACAGTGTATCACCACCTACGGGGGCAATGGCCTGAAAGATCAGGTTGGGCATTGCTACCCTTAGTGCGTGAACACTAAATATGATTCAGTCCTTAAATATCCTGAGTCCAACGTGAACACGCCGTCCCAATAAGCACGTAGGCCTCTATGCAGGGAATGCCGCCTAGTAAGGGGCCTAACACCATGTCAGACTGATGATCTCTTCTCCCTTTAGTCGTAGTCTCACAGATAGGGAATTTAACCAACCACTAGCTTGATCTTGATATTCGTCTCACTCGATAATTCCAAAGCCAAAAAAAATCAATGTAGAACTCAGTGCAAAAACATAATGCCTATTTTATTTACCAACCCTCTGTCTAGTGATCAAGATCCATGAGTTATATTTACTAATGATTGTATTTTGGCAAAAAATGATAAAAATACATCTTTAAATAGATTTATAAATATATGCCCCAACTTACTATTTAAGGATTAACAAATTTGAACCTGCGTCTAAGTTCAGAAATAAAATACGTGCCCCATTTATGATAATTGGCTCAAACAGTAAATGTTGCTACAGCCATGTTCATTTAGTTCTCATACCTACTCTATCAGTTCTTAGAACTAACACAACTTTGATAAATACCCATTAAAAGAAGAACCAATTGTACACCCTGAAAAAAATTTCTCATTAAAAATTTCCCCAGTTACCATAATTGTATCAATAATATGATAGCTACCATCCAAATCAAGGGTTTAATCTCAAACAAGAAAACCAGCTGCTTCTAAAGCAAAACCACTCTCACTCTTATCTTCCTTCTCTCTTAAAAAACATTTCTGAGATATCAGATGATTACTCTTGACAACTGCGGATATCATTGCCTTATGAAACAATAAATAAACTTGCCCGTTGGTCACAACCTATTCCAATTGGGATGTATGATACATTTCTCCCTGGAATAAAAAATTTCACACAACAAACTGAATTAATTGGATACTTTTGGATCTCATTATTTAAATTTCGTCAGTCTCAAATTATCCATAAGATCACAGAACACTACATCATAAAAATCACATGGAATCAACCAATATAAGCAGTTTTTACAGTATGAATTTCTACAAAAATGATCACAATCAAGGTAAAATCCATAGCCTTTTGTATTTTCTATGACATTAAGATAAACATATCTTATAACACTGCTCACATATTTGCCCGAATTTGACTTTATTTTATTGGTTTGATAACTTCTTCAGATTTCTAATTACTACCTTCGAGTATTTAAGGCTGGATTTATTGATGATTTAATGAAATTTAATTACATAAAGAAATTAATATCCAATGGTGATGCATAGATTAAAATGATGTGTTAAACATACCTAAAAGTTTTAGATTAGTTTAACACTGAAATCTTTGGCATGAGGTATAGTTTTTGCTCTTTACCTTTGAAAGGTATTTTGAACTTATGACAACATAGTAAATATAAAAATTAAAAATCAAACTGATTATCCTTTTATATTGTCTAATCATAATCAATGCATATGACAGTTGGGCTGTTGAAAATTACTATTATGACCTTTCATATTTTTTAGTACATATATAGTTTTGAGCCCTGATTTCTAACTCCCTTCTCCTTGCCCTTTGAAAAGCGCACTCCAAAAGCTAGGGAGATCTTTCAATCCTTGGAGCAATTTTCATGCAGTTTTTGAGCATTCTTTGAAGATAACATTTGTTTCTAACATCAATCCAAGCCCATAGAACTTGGAATTGTGGTTTATGGTGCAGGGCGTTTCAAGATTCAAAGGAAGGCTGGCCTCCATAATTCTCACATTCTTGACCTTGTGATAAGTTTTTCATCTTTAATATAACTTTAGTATTGGTTTTTAGATTGTGTTTAGCTTATGAATAGTTTCTAGCATCCATAAAAATCCAAAGAACTTGGAATCACAATTTTTGGTTGATTTTTGAGAGATTTATAGGTATTTGAAGTTGGACATGGAAGAACCATGCGGTCAACTAGGAATGTGGAAACATTGATCTGTGGAGATTTATCTGATTCAATTTTGAACATTTTGTGTTAGATAACAGTTGTGCGAAATTGTGCTTAAAAACTGTTCTATGTAGAATCCTCTCATTTTGTGAAGGAATGAAAAAGATATTTGAGTTTTGAGCACCAAATGTCAAACACAAATCAAGGAATTTCATCCAAAGAGAAACTTAGAGGAGAAGAGGACTTGAGGAAAGAACGACCACAAACATAGAAATACATGAAATTTATGAATTTCATTTATGCTATAGGGAAGTCATTATTACATTTATGAGTTTTTATCTCTGAATTAATAAATTTCAGGTCTAAAAATATTCCTGTTGAAATACATGAAATTAGGCATTGTCTTGAATACTACTTAAGGAGTTGTAGTACTAGGTGTTGTTGAGGACAAGATATTGTTCAAAAAATATTGTTGTTGCTAGATCGTTGTGGTCAGTCAGGTTAAGGCTTTGGAGACCATAAGAAGAAGGCTTTGGGGGCCAAGTTGAAGTTGGTTAAGTGACATCGTCCGTGGAAGACTTTGAGGGTTGAGGATGACAGAGCGTAATTGATTTTTTTCTTTTTTGGTATCCTTGTTCAGCCCTATTTTCATGTGATTTGTTTGGGAGACACTTGCACAAACACAGTTAGGGACCGCGTAAGGGCGATCCATCTTGATAACGAATTCCATGAGAAAAAGAGATAGAGATTAATCATTCAATGTCTTCTCATGAAAAACCTTTTGTATAAGGTTTGAAATGGTGCATGACGTACCATAAATCATGCATGCAAAGCAACATTTTTTAAGGGTTTATGAAGTCATATAATGAAATGAAGATGCATTTTCATGTTAAATTCCATTTTTATGCAATTATTGATTCATTATGTAAAATGTCATATTTTAATGAGTTTTTGCATTGCAAAAAAAAATAGTATGAAACTTGTTGTTAAGTAAAAATAAAATAAAAAATAAAATAATAATAATGATAATAATAATATATAATGAATAAAAGATGCCTCCCAAGAAGCCGCCAAGGTGCAGCCAAGGCCAAGGCATCGCGCGCGCCACCCGCAGCCACAGCGAAGGCCGCAACAGCCAGCGGCACCTGCAGCTGCAGCCAAGTCCGGCTCCTCAAAGCAGATCTTAAGAAAAATACAAACAAAATTAGACCACACTTCGAGCCATCCCGGCCCGAAGCTCATATCGAATCGGGCTTTTCTTCAAATGTCGATATAATCTTGACCGTCAATTTTCTTTTTGAAGTTCGAATGGTCAAGATCAGCTTTTTTAATTCTTTTTTTTATTTTCTTCTATTTTCAGGCGACAGCTCATCATGGAGCACCGATCTGGACGAATCAAATATGGATAAGTGGAATCAGCGCTGACATGGCACCGCTGACGGAGCAGGGTCCACCTGATCTAAAGAGGGTCCACGGCTACGATTTAATCGTAGCCGTTGTTCCCTCTCATAGAGGATAGGACAATCGAGAATAATCTCGACCAATTTCCTCCTCCCGCCACCAGAGGAGGATTTTTGCCGATTCGTTGCCGCAGATGGCGCCAGAGTTGTCCCATACCGGTCAGGAAGGTCATTGGACCTTTCCTGACCTATAATAACAATGTAAATCATCGGAAAAATTATCTTCGCCACCACAGTTGAAATCGAACGATTGAAATAACACTTCGGGGAAGATCCTCATCTTCTTCCCCCTTTTCTCGTGATTCTCTCGGCCAATGGGTGTGACAGGCCTGTGACCTGAAGGGAGAAAGCAGTGAGAGAGTGGAAGAAGAATAGAGAAATGTTGAAGAAGGATCAAATACTTACCAGAAAGAAGACATCGTCTGATGAGGATTTGAAGCTGTCGGCAACACCCAAACGAAGAGGAATTCTGGTAAATGATCAAAATTTCAATATCTTTAATTGATATACTATAGAACATCAAAGAAATATTGAGGAATCATCTCCTTAATCTACCTCCTCTAAATCAAATTAGCTCAATTTTGAGCAAAAGATAGAGGTCGAAAACCATATCAGTTTAGGCATTTCTTCAAACACTTGAGGTGCTTGTCTTCTAAATGATTTTTACACAACCATTTTTAATAATTTTTGACTAATTAAAAAACTATAAAAATATAGGATAAAATCTAGGAAGTTATACTTCCTATTCTACATACCTCCAAGATAAAAATATATTCAAAATCAATTTCGTTCTCCATACAAATACACTATCAATCCATTTTCTTCTTTTAGGCATTTTAGCAAACTCTTCATCTTCGATATTTGACCCTCCATTTTCCCCTAGAAATTGACTCGTGAAAATTCTCTAAAATATTCTAAAATCACTAATTGACTTCTATTACCTCTATACAAAATTTTCAGTTGAAAAAAATCTTTTTGTGGAACTTCCTTTATCAAATCACTTATAAATTCTTCCTAGTTCTCTCCTAGATACTACAACAAACACTTAGTGGTGTTTTTTTATCAATATTGTGGAAAGTTCTATTTAAATATATCAAATGTTCACTTAATCTTCTTCTGAATATTCACCACACTTCCTAATTCTGAATGCAAGTGAAGACTAATAATCATTAAATTCCCTATTAGTATTTTCCTATTTGATCCTTCCTTTGTTTCCCTCTAACTCATAGGTAATATCAACCCTAAGAACCAATCCCTGTAGATACGACCCTACTCAACACTATTCAATTCTGAGTAAGTTTACAGATACAAATTTTATTTGATTGCAGCGACATAATAACAATGATACAAAATTAAAACCCATATTTGCTTCGTCAGTGCACATCATCAGCTCAGGACAAATACCCCTGAATAGCATTATGGATTATCCTAAGCTGTCTGATGAGCTTCTCAAAATTATAATGTCCTTATTGGGATATGTGCTTGAATAATTGTGAGAATTCCACTCCAGATGAGATATCTACAGAAAGAAATGTGGCTTTAAACATGTTTAAATGTTAGGGTCTCTGGCCCATTAGAAGAGGCATGATACATGCAAGCTAGAGTCTAGGTTGGAAACATGTAAATTTATCTGGTACTATTATGTCTATCTGAAGAATTTTAAAGTTTATTGAGTCCTCATCCATTTAAGTTGTGTTGATGCCAGGTCTGAAATTTGTTCAATTCCATTATATTCATGTATAAGGGTTTAATTTAATTTAAAAGATGATTCCTGATTTTGTGTGAATGGTGGGAAGATTCTTAAAATTTTAATACATAAAACAACCTTTGAAACTTAGAAGACCCTCCCAAGGGTATTAGTACCATCATGTGTTTGTGGACCTTTACATAAATATCAGTGCTAATGGACAAGTCGACTCTTCCAAAGCAAGGTAGGATGGTAAAGTTTATGGTCAATTTCAAAGAGTTTCATATGAAAAAACTGTCCGACCAAATGCCATGATGAAGTCGAGAATAAATTTTCCCAATATAGCAGCACACAATGATTAAATGATATGTAAAATGGATGTTAAGATAAATTCCTCAAATAAAAAATTGAATAAGAGCTGTAAATGATATGACTTGACGGTTACAAACATGTATAATTTACAAACAAGGTTTGAAATTTGAAAATGTCGGGCTTTGTTAAATCTTAAGTTCAAACATTGAAAATCTTGCTTCAATACATAAATGTATATTTTGAACATGAAAAATCAATAGGATAAAAAACCTTTAGCTTGTATCTTATACACCTCATCTTTAATGTTTCAAAAAGTGTTTCCAATGAGGAACACAATCTTGACATTCATTTACCCAATCTCATTAGCATGGTGTGTTTTTATGGTGAGAAGAATTCTGATTATCTTACTCATGGAAAATGGTGGGATTATTTTCAAATATTACATTCTTTATCTGTCAATATAAACTTTTACAATCAACCTTTCATTTAGACTGTCAACTTTTCTATCATCACATATCTTTCTTTTAGAAATTCATTTGCGTCCAGTATCATAAAAATACCATCAGGAGAGTTCTCCAATTTACAAACTTGGTTCACATGCATGGAATGAAATTTGAAATTCATTTCTACTTCAGAAACATAAGATTTAGAATATTAAACCATGTCCTTGTTGGTCAAACAATCACCATCCTTTAAATGATATGTTTAATGTTGCATAAATCAGTATGTCCTATATATTGATTGGGTTTTTTGTGTACTCTAAAAAAATTATATGGTTTATGCATGTGTATTATAAGGTTCCATGCCTGAGTCTTCATCCAATGAGGTTGTGCTTTTTTTGCGTCTTGAATTGGCGCCAACACTATTTTAATCTCCCTATATTTTTTAAAAAGATATGCATCATCTAAGCACCTTGTTTTCTTGAAAATGTCTTTTCCGGATATCTATTCATTCCACAATTCTCAATCCTAGACTCTATTTTATCTGAGTTTTTCCGCTTCACATGTTCATACAACCCCGTGCTTAAAAATATTCTAAATTGGATCTCCTTCCTTTCCATATCTTATAGCGAGTGGAATTTAGATTTCTAGGGAACATGTCAGTAAATGCACATCGATATCAAGCACAAATCCCAAAAGGAACACCAATAATTTTGAAAATGTCACTATGGATTGCACCATGTACATCATATTATAATGTCTCTTCTCTCAGATCATTCGTCTACAACATATAGGCATGAGTCATATGAGTTAGGAATTCTACAAATTCTCTTCCTTGATATGATATAAGATCTTTGAAATTGTTTCTACTATTTCTCTACTGCATGCCTAAAATATTCAGATTTATTGGAGGATTCACACGTGCTTTTTGTAAAAAAATATTCAGTTTTATTTTTACTTCACAAGTAAACCCATATGATTCTCTAAAATTCATCAGTAAAAGTAATTAAGTTTCCCTTGGTATATCCTCTCCTTTTTGTAAATTAAGATATTGATAATTTACCAGTTTAGGAAATAGTTGTAGGTTAGACATGATTTGAAATCAGTTTCACCTAAGTATTTATCCTTAAGAAAATTATAAATCTTACATTGGTAACATGCCCAAATTTGCAATGCCAAAAGGTATGCATTATTCTCATATGTAGTGAACTTATCAAAGAATGTTTTGCTTGGAAATTATAAAATAATCATACGATAGACAAACATTGACGAGAGATGCTGATGAACCCTAAATGTAGCATGAGATTACGCATATTTTGAGGCCATGTTTGAGATCATTTTGTTTATATTATCTTCATCTTAAATTAGTTTTCATCTCATGAATTAAACGTAGCAATTTTTTACAACAATAAAATTTAGCATGAGATTATAAAATAATCATAAACATTGACATACGATAGACATACGATAAACATAAACATTGACAAGAGATGCTGATGAACCCTAAATGTAGCATGAGATTATGCATATTTTGAGGCCATGTTCGAGATCATTTTGTTTATATTATCTTCATCTTAAATTAATTTTCATCTCATGAATTAAATATAGCAATTTGTTACAACAATAAAATTTTATATAATTTTTGCATAATTTACAAGTCCGAATATTTTCATGCAAAATGATTTTTAAAATTATAAATGGATTAAATTCTTTCTACTGGTTATTCTATATTTTCTAAGACAATAAAAGTAATGAAAGAAGTAAATTCATTATGCAAATTATGCCAAGCACAAGCAGCGGCATAACTCAAGTCTGCCATAGGCAGGCGAGTGCAGAAGCACTCAAGGCCGCCTACAGCTGACAAGTGCTGTCGCACCGTTAGAGACCCGCACAAGCCAGCCTTGGAGCCCATAAATCGCACAAAGCCCACTTATGGACGTGGATACGAGCACAACAGAGGAAGTGTTTAGTTTATTCAAACGATATCCCTAATCAACACCATGCTTAAATTTTCAATATTATCAGTATGATGAAATTATGGCTGGGCTTTGAGCTGACCAAGCCCAAAGCCTGTGTATAATGGGTCGTTTGAGATCAGATGACGAGATCATTTTCATTCTATGAAATGTTTTGTTTTAAATTTCTGATTCGCTCAGGTTGCTAACGCAGATTGCAGGCCATATGAACAGGGAAGAAGAGTGTGGCACTAGGATGTGGATGATGATGTATTTAATGATGTGGGAACAAGGGGGTACACCATTAAATAATTGGTCCACAATTGCAATTTAATCACAATTGTTCAACCCATCCTTCTCAACCTCTGGCTGTCGTTCTCGTCAGCCAGTTGGTGTAGGTCAGAGATGGGGGGAGGGGGGATAACACAGACCAATCCAACGACTCCTGGAAATCCGTTGGATCAGGCGTGGCCCATGGAAGGGTTGAGAGAACTTTCTCGATCCTTTAATATATGTTTTGTCCGTAACTTAGGTATCTTCATCGCAGGCGGAAAGAACCTTGGCAGAGACCCTTTTTAGGCTTGGAGCGAACATTTGAGAGTGGTCACAGCTCTGCCACGGCTCAACTGGCTATGGCAGGCATCAGAGAAGGGCTTTGAAGAGAATAAGCCATACCAATACAAAGGAGAAGGGGAAATCACACACTAGAGCAGGGGCGGCGATCAGCGTTCCTACCCCCATTCTTTGATTCAGTTAGAGTCTTAAAATTTTCTCAACTCAATCAGATTGAAAATTACTCCATGAATGTAATAGAACTAGTCAATTTTAGTTTGACTCAAAGAGAGGCGTGATTTCATTGTGTTTTTTGTGTCGCGGCCTCTTTGAGGCATTCTGTCGACCACCTACAGGGTTCACAGAATTACGCTAAGATTCCTCTTAATAAACTTCTTAATACTTCCACCTTTTATAAATGAATCTCTCTATCTACCTAGTTGAGTAAACTACTTTAAATATCCTCTCTATCTAACCACTTATTTATCTTATAACTTAGATGCTCAATGTTCTCCTACCTATCTCTTACTCTCAAATCCTTAACATCTAGATATATATACTTTTATTTCCCTCCTCCATTAATCTATATCTTAATATATAATCCATTCTTCTCCTCACCTATTATAATTCTTTCCCTTTCCTCTTCATTCTTCTTATTCTTCTGACCTCTTATTAAAATAAATCTTCATATTAATTAACTTCTTACATCTTATTAAAGTAAATCTGACAAAATCTTAATATCCATCATTATTATATCTACCTCCTATCTTATATAAACCTTACTATTAATTAAATAAATAACCTTTCTACCTTCTATTAAGAATAGTAAATTATTATTCTCTCTACCTTATTGATGTTATATACTTCTTCTACTACCAATCTTAGTATCATCCTATACTCTAGAGCTATAAATCTAATTCATAATCATATTTCCTTACTATCTTGAATATCTATAAAAAATCTTATTCATAATGTTGGGTTTTGGGGCTATAAATTTTTATGTATGAAAACTTATTTCCACTAGTGGAAGGATTAGATCATTTCACGAATGATCTATAAAACATGTAACAGAATGAGTAACTTGTAGGGAACTATTTCACCCTTTTACTTGCTTCCAACGAGTGTTTCTTCAAGTTGTTACATTGCTCAGCCTCCAGCGGTATCCAGCGGTATCTATATATATATTAGATAGATAGATATATAGATACTTAGATAGGTAGATAGATGGATAGATAGATCTGTCGATAGATAGATAGATAGATAGATGGATAGATCTGTCTATAGATAGATGGACAGATAGATAGATCTGTCGATAGATAGATAGATGGATAGATATGTTGATACACAGATAGATCGGTCGATAGATAGATGGATATATAGAGAGATCTATCGATAGATAGATGGATAGATAGATAAATCTGTCGATAGATAGATAGATATGTAGGTAGGTAGATAGATAGGTAGATAGTGATAAGCCTAAAAATGCGTCTAAATATGTCATTGCTTTGGCGTTTAGACTTATACAATAAAATATATAGTTTCCCTTAATCACTAAATATAGAATATAGAGCAAGCAAGGGGTCGAACCACAAGGAGGCAACAAGTAAGAATTTTTATCCAATTTTAATTAATTAATTCAAAGATGAATTAATTTTGCACTTAATAAACCTTAATTATACTATATAATGTTTTTAATTAATCAAAATCAAGTAAGAAAACTTAATTTTGATTTTAAATATTTCAGTCAAAAATCTCAAGATAGAATTATTTTAATTATAAGATCAGATTATTTCGGATTATTAATCTCCCAATTGTTATAAAAATTTTAAACAATTTTCATGAATTAAAATTGGGAATTAAATAATTAAGAAAGGGATTTTTAAATTAGACTTCAAGATGGATGAATTTTCGGTTCAAATTTTATTTTTACGGTTTTTATATATTAAATTAAATTTCCAAACAATAAAAATAAAAATCTAGAGAGAGAAAATAGACAAATTAACCTAGAGAGAGAAAGTGAAGAATTTGGGGGAAAGATGAAATCATACCTAAATTAAAAATCTAATAATGCAGAAATGTTCTAAATTGATGTAGAATTAAAAATCAAAAAACAGATCTTAAATCAGAATCAAAATGCAGTGCTAATTTCATTCAAAACCAACTTCTAGGGCATGTACATTTATCCCACGCCTTGGCGTTTTAAAATCGTTCAAGAAGAAGATTGAAATACAAATCAGAAACTTATAAATTTGAGTTCAGAATCAAGAACTGTCGACTTCCAAAGAATCCCTTGTGTCCTTCCTGGCCAAATCCTTGGAGAGAGCTTTAAAAAGTGATTCTTGCCCCCTTCTAGACCTCCATTTAAAGATCAAACCGTCTGGATTGTAGAGGGAGAAAAGAGGAACATGCCCTCAAAATTTCATCTCAATCAGATGGTTAGATCTCAAGATATCGTCATTTTACTGGCGCTTAATCTCCACCGTTGGATTAATTTATCTCTCCTCCAAGAAGCTTGGAAATGGCGCTTTCTGATTGGTTCCGCATGATTTTTCTCATTTTTACCTCCTCGGATCACGTTCTGACACGTGATTGTCCGCGTCGTCGGCGCACAATCATTGGGCATTTGAATCCCTTTTGAGTGGACAGAAACAAGCCACGTTGCCCTTCTTTTATTTAATTTTTCTAAAAAACAGAAAAGGAAAAAGTTAGCCACAATTGTTGATTGTTTTTCTACCCACGTGTGTTGGTTTCCGCGTGCATTAAATGCATGATTAAATCATGCGGCTTGATGATTAAATCACGGCGCAATGATTGATTTTTTTTAGACTTACGTGCGTCGGTTGCCGCGTGCATTTAATACACGCGGCAAATCGATGCCGAATGCACGCTGTTTGACATGTCGGTTAGTGCGTACATGAAATGTACGCACTAATGACTAAGATAAATTTCTTTTTATCTTTCCTTTTGTCGCCTTCTGTGCCATATATGAGCTAATGATTGGCTCGTTATGGGATCGCGATTTGCGATGCCATAATGAGCCAATAATGCTCATTTTCTCTCTCTCTCTCTCTATTCATATTTAAATTTAATACATCCATTTATTCGCCCGAATTTTGGGCAAATGACGTGGATGCCCCTTGATAAATATATAAATATATTATAAAATGCCAAATAAATCAAATATGTATTATTTAAATATATAAAAATCATTTCTTGGCTATATAATGGTCAAAAATTATATAAAAATATGGAAAAATTCCAGAAAAATTAGGAAAGCCCTTACCAACCTTTACCCAAGTATTTAAGGCCCTGTAAAAAATATTTCTTCACTGAAATGAGGTTAAATTCCATGTTAAAAATGATAAAAAATTAGAAATAATAGTAAAATCAAAGTATAAGTGATTTATCTTCACTTTTATATGATAACATGCAAATATAGTCATTAAAACACATAAATATAATGTAAAATTCATTAATTAATCATGTTAATTTGAAAGTTATCAGATAGGTAGTCAGGTAGATAGGTAGATAGACAGAGAATTATATAGATAAAAAGACAGTTGATAGATAGATGGATAGATCAACACACAATACCGAATTATTTTTCTGACTTTAGACCAATAAGCCTATGTGATTGTGCGTACTGAATCATCACTAAATTACTTAATGAGAGGTTAAGTCTATTGTTACCTAAGCTAGTATTAGAGGAACAGCTTGGATTTGTATAAGGGAAATAAGTTCATGAAAGTTTGAATTACTACAAGAGATTTCTTGAGTTATACATGATAATGCAATGATCGAGCGGAATGGACTTTTTTACGTGATGTTTTACAAGGATTTTATTTCAGAATTATTTATATTTCAATGATTAAGGAGTGCAAGAAACAAAATTATTTCTTGGTCCTGGTCGATGGAAACTCTTCCCCTTTTATTTTAGCACTTTGAGGTCTTAGCCAAGGGGCGCTGATCTCTCTAAGTTTATTTATTTCAGGTGAATAAATCCTCTATAGAAATATTACTAAAAGAACATTAAATAAAAATGTGGGATCATATTTTACAAAAAAGGTGCTCCAATCACTTGACACAACTATTTTACTTAGTGGAAAGAAACAATCATTAGAAAACATGATGAAGTTACAAGAGAAATTCAAAAATTCTTCAGATCAAAGAATAAACAGGGACATAAGTTCATTCCACATATTGGAAAAAATCCCTCCATAGAAAATAGCTGAAATTCAAATATACACCTTTTCTTATAGGCAAATTTCCATCTATCTACTTGGGCTTTGCTATTTTCACTGGACACACTAAAGCCATATATTTTTATAACCTTCTTATGCAGGTTAGATGTACATTAGAGGGCTGGAATGGTAAGTTATCATCTCATGGATGGGTTTTGAGATGGATTAATTCTGTTTTAAAAGCGTGCCTACTTACATTTTATATGTTTATGATATTTCAAAGAAACTCCTTTCAATATCATGATTATAGCACCATTTTAATGGTCAAATAATGAAGGCCGGAAACAATGTCATTGTACATCATGGGAAAAAAATATGTTTTCCCAAAGATGAAAATGGGTTTGGAATTTTGAGTCTTCAAGATATCATGAAATCCCTTTGCATAAAAAATCTGATTTTTCCATATGAAGAATATTCTATGGATGAAATAATTATAGCTAAATTTGGGAACTCGGATTTGAATGTGTCATCTATGAGACTACCTTGGAGAGCTCAAAACCTGAAGATTATATGACTATAAATGGGTGAAGTAAACAAATGGAAAGTTGGACAAGACCTCACTAATGTTTGGTCAATTAACTGGACTGGATTAGGTTTCTTGGAGTCCTTCCCATGTATTACAGGCCGAGATCCAACCTTAAATATTCTTCAACAAAAATGGGAAGAATACCTTAAAAGATGTAGTTTTTCAGAAAATATAATCTTTAAATGGAGGGCCCATTAAATGTAAGGTTGAAAGGGGGTCTATCTATACCTTGTAAATGCACTTTTTAAAGTCTAACTCCCCCATCTCTCATTGCAAGAAGAAGATGACAGAGACCCTTTCAGTGACACGTCGCTGTGTGTCAAGCTGTGACAACCTTTGAGGGGTCAGGAGCTTCAGGAAGGTCCCATATAGGGTGTAGGAAGACAACAATATGTTCCAAAACAAAGGAGAAGAGAAGGGGAAAACACACTTGGGTAAGGGGTGGCATTTGGTGCCCCCACCCCCTGGTCCTCAATCAGGGGGGATCTGGTATATCTTATTTTCTCCCTCTCTGTTGAGACTAACCCACTTGACTCCTTGAGTCGAGTGGATTTCTCAAAACTTCTTGGAGTTTATTTGAAAAACAGGACTTAAGTAAATACAATGATGAATTTGAGATACAAATGGGAGGAAAGTACAACCTCAAGCCATCTAATGGATAATAAGAGACCCAATACACAAGAAGCCCACTTTAGAAGCCCATTCAAACCTCCTGAAGGACCAGGTCAACTAAAGAGGCCTGTTTTAAAATTTGAATTTACCCATAATTTGAATTTGAAAGGCCTGTTTTAAAATTTGAGAAGGAGAGAACATGGGTCCAGGTTGGAAATCAAGAAATCCTAGCCCTCCAAACCCTTGGAATTAAATTCAATGGATGGGAGAGTTAGGACACTTCTATTTATTTGCTTCTCCCCTCTCTTCGTATCTCATCTTTGATTTCTGCTCCCAACCGGTTGTTGGAGGCCTAGTGCATCAAAGTTATTTGATCCATTCTTGTTCTAGAGAGTGTGAGAGAGAGTTCAAGGGTGTTCAAGGTTCTTGGAGAAATAGCACCATTTGGCCTTTGGGGGAAATGATGACAAAGTTCATGTGATCTTCTGCATGTTTTATTATCATTTTCTCAATTTAAATTTATGTTTTATTATCTTTGGGGGAAATGATAAATTCTTGTTTTATTTATTCTCTAGGTAAACATTCCAGTGGATATCCTATACTTTCAAGATTTCCAAAGCATCAAGCATCACTGAAAAATTCCTCTTGTACCAAAACTTACAACGTTTTCATTCTACTACCTGCCTAGTAAAGTGCCGCCACTTTAACTGCTCTCATTAACTACTCCTTGTGGATTTGACCTTGACCCTATGCTAAGCAAGGAAAAATTTATAAATAGTGTTACATAAATCAGAGCCTTAAAATGACTTATTTAACCCAAATTTTGGTTTGTCAATTGCATAGGGAATCTCACTCAATAATATACCCAAGAGGAACTACAAGAGCAATTCTGGTCAAGCGTGAGTGTCTATATAAGATGGTAGGTAAGGTCTCCATCTGAGAACGCAAACCTCGTGTAAGGATTCAACCAGAGCCTCGTGTTCCCCGTTAGAAAATGAGCCACCATCAACCAGAGGTGATGGTTTAGAACGGTAGGATAGCTAGCTAGTGGGGTAGCCGTGAGCCAATAATTGCACCAAGTACTAATTGTGCCTTGGCCAACTTGGCAATGAATCATTCTGGACATATCTAGCTAGTGATATTTCCAAGTACACTGTCATTCAGAGCCTTTGATATTGACTGCATGGTAAGCCCATTCTCCATATTTGACATATATAAAGAGTCCCAAGGGGAAGCAAGCAGTACACATATGCCACACTAGCTTCTTTTGAAGCATGTTTTAGATGTCTTTGGGATGCTGATGACTAAAACCCCCTTGTCCATCAATCGACATGATTTTTTCCGGGAGCCCAGTCATGGCAATGAGTGCCCTATAGTAGATTAGATCACATGAAGTTCACACAAAGGTGCTTCATAGATAGGAGAATTGTAAGGGATATTGAGTGCAGTTCTAAAGTATGAAGTGGGATGCTCATGAGGATGTGACATATCATTTAAATGTGTCCCCTGGGTTACCAAATCAAGTTCATATCCTTCGAGTTTCTTTCTATCATTGCCCAATAATGCATCAAAGTAATCAAGTCAGGTGGGACCATGGAAGATGGGACATCTAAGATAGTTAAAAAGTAAATATCCTCATGTTTATAATGTTTACTATTGGATAGGTGTGAGTGTTTTACAATAATGGATGGCCCTACCAAAGGTTTTTCTTCAAGGCATTTATGGGCCTCTACTATACATTAAGTACACTCATTAACCCCTTTGCAGATTTTTTTAGATCCATTAAGTAAGAGGATTGCACCAACTGCGAATAAAAAATGTGAGGTAATCAAGAAACCCCTTTTGAATAGTATGATTAGATGAAACCTTGATCAATTATTCATTCAAGTGATTGATTGAGAACCTCTTCCACCGAGATGAAAAGAGTTGGTGAGATAGGATTGCCCTACCGTAGACCGCGCGGGGCAGTCAAAAAACGAGTAGCTTTTCCATTCACCAAGTGAGAAAAATGATTATGTATAATAAAACATTGACATGGAGAATGAATATGTCAGTGAAACTGAAGCATCACAACACTCTAGTATGGAAATCCATTCGAATCCATCAAACACCTTTTCCATATCAATTTTCAATTTAAGGACCAATTTTTCGGGTCATAAGGAGTCAACACCAGCCTCTACCAATCTGTTGGGGTCCTTTTATCTATTTCTAGTAGGGTCGTAAAGTTTGGTTGAGAGCTATGACAGATCGAGGCATGAAAGTAAATCGATCTCTCTCTCTAAGCCAATGGTTACATGATTTTTAGAGGCATTAAATATCTTATTATCTCATAGCCTCATCAAGCTTATTATTGATTCTAATATTATGATGCATACATTCATCTGTCCAGGTGTCCCAAAGTTGATGCTTTTTTAGTATTGGCAAAAAATAGAGTGTTGGTGCTTTTTTCTAGTGTTGGCCAAGCGTGGGCGACATCGCATGATGTCTTACTAGACTCTTTGGAGATGCCATTGGGATCATGTGCACGGAACATGTGGACCATCAACTGTGAGTCCAATTCTAAGATGATATTGTGAAGGTTTTTATCCTCTAGAGGAGCAAGCCATCACGTATCCCCATAGCTTTAGCGACTATATTAGTTTGTAATCTATTGAAAGATGAGAAACCAAAAATGAAAATCCATGTGTGGTCTCGTAGGATACCACCTCCATCTACTGGGCCTGGGTTCCCTTTGGCCACACCATCCATATTGAGCTTTATAATGCCTATTGATAGTGGATGCCGATAGACAAATTGTAGCCGAGTGGTCATAGAAGTCAAAGCCACCGGGATTCCCTAGGTGCGAAGTATATCACATGTAAGTGGAGAGTGTATGGCAATGAGCAGTCCAAAATGGTGTGTTCTCCATAGCCATACCTTGACACATTGCATAGTGTCTAGTGCGCTCATGGTAGACCTTGGAAAACGAGAAGAAATTTTCCCTTTCCATAGCTCCCATAGAATGGAAACCAATGGTGAGAAAATTGGTGCCACCATTCTATAGCAATCTCACTATGGAAGAAAATGTGTTCCATAGTCTCAAATTGAGGAGAGATTGGGCAACAATGGTCGTGCCAACTAAGGGAGTGACAGATACGGGTCACCCGCTAGTGACTATGGAGGCTACGGTGCATGAATCTCTAAAGGAAGAATGAGATACGAGTAATAATCACCTGATACCAGTTGCATCCACCGAAATTTTGTGCATTGAATCTCTCTAGAAGGTGATGCTAAGAGGATCAACATGAGAAATTCCCATCAAGCGTGAGTGTCCAGATAGGGCAATCTAGGGAGGTCCCTATTGTAGTAGCCATATCCTACTACAAAGAATCTAACGGAAGGCCATGTTGCTCTTATATTAGTCACATGTTCCTTGTTAGTAAATGTATTATAGTCAACCGTAGGCTATGGTGGACAAAGTTAGGGTGGCAAGCTAAGGGTGTGTTGGCATGGCAAGCATCATACAGAGCAGTGATCGTGTTGTGGCTAATGTGCAAATGTGTCACATTGGATATATTTAGCCAATGATGCTTCAAAGTACCACACTTTTTGTGGCCCTTGATATCTGACTCCATACGAGCCCAATGGAGAGCTCCAATGGAGAGCTCGTGGTATGCGTACGCCACAAAAGCTTATTCTAAAGCATGTCTTAGACATCTTGAGGGTACACAATCCCTAGAGCCCCCTCACCTTTCAGTCGATAGGCTTTTTGCCAAGAGACCCAATGGTGTTTATGGCCTCCCTCGAGGTTACCCAACCATAGGAAATCCACGCATAGGCTCTCTACAGAACGAGGGACAGAGAGCAATAACAAATGTACCACTAGGGTATGCAATGGAAATCTCATAAGGATGTGTCGTATGAGTAAGATGCACCCTCGAGGGGATAGAAGGCAAATTTTCCATCCATCTAGTGTCTTTTTCATCATGGCAAACAAGGCATCAAAATAATGATCGTGTGCGGGCTGAGAAAGATGGGGCATCCAAGATAGTCGAAAGGAAGGCATCCTAGTGAGTATTGAGTATATTGCTGGTGATATGCGTGCGCTTTACGATGGTAAATGGTCCAACCATAAAGCTACTATTCAAGGCATTGACAAGCTGGCCGAAAGTTTGCTCGTATGTAGTGAGTACACTCATAAGCCCCTTATTGGATTTTTTAGATCCATTAAGGAAAAGAATAACATCATCTGTGAATAGAGAATGCAAGATGAACGGGCAACCTCTTTTCAAATAATATGGTTGGATGAGTCCTCACATGGTCAATCATGTAAGTGATCGCCTAAAGATCTCCTCCATCAATATGAAAATGAGGGGTGAGATAGGGTCACCTTGCTGCAGACCTTGCGTGGCAATGAAGAAACTAATATAGTTTACATCTGATAACCTGCATGTTTAGCACTTTAACATGATCATATTTACATGCATATTTGCATTAAATCACTCATATTTGCATGTTATCAAGCTCAAAAACATTAAATCTATTTTTAAATATTTTTCTTGACCTTTTTGTATTTTTTGGGATTTTTCTAACAGATTCTAAGAGAATATAACTTTTGAGACAGAATATGAGTTTTATGGAATTTTTGACATTAAATTTGAAATGATATGATTTTAATAAGCAAAATATATATTTATATGTATTTTTTGGGCTTCTATTTTATTTATTATGAATTTTTAAAGTATTTTTGCATTTTTTTGGCGTAGGGTGACCTGGCGTGCTCACATCCACTCATTTAAAATAAAAGAAAAATGAAGAAAGAAGAAAGAAGAAAGAGGGTGACGTGGTGTGCTGACGTGGTGTGCTGACGCATTGCCATGTCAGCCTCGATAAAGAGTTATTTTATGCTTTTTATTTTGTTTTTCTTTGTCCTTTTTTCAGGTACACTTGGCGTGGAATACGAAAAACACCCACGCGGAATATGAAAAGTGTGGAATCTCAATCGCTTTGACTTCTTAGCAGACATGGAAAATGAGGATGCTCATGAGGAGAGAAAGAGATCAAGGGCTAGAATTGGCTCAACTTTAAAAGACCATAACTCTTGATCTACAACTCCGATTGAGCTGAAGTTTTCAGCATTGCTTCGTCTTCACCTCCTCTTTCCATCCATACCTCTGATATATGAATAGAGGCCTGGACCATTGTGAAATTCATCTTGGACTCTCTTCCTACTTGTGTGTGGGAAACATAGTGAGTTTTGAGATCCATCAACTGTATTATTGGTGTCTTGGGTGTGTGGGAAGAAGCATAAGAGAAGAGAGGGAGCTAACCGACACTCACAAATCGCTGTGATCTTAGCGGAATGTAAGGATCTAAGGTAAGTGTCTTCGACTTACGTTGTTTCTCTCCCAACATCATCGTTACCATAACTATAGTTTTTTATCAACTTTTCATTTATCATTTCATTTACTTACGTCCCCAGTATCTCATTTCTATCTTTATCATCATACCATTCAGGCATTCGATCACTATTGTATCCGTCGCACCATCCACCTTGTTCCTGTAACACTTCGCGTAATTCTACTTATATTTCCTTAATATCACTATGTCTCGTATTTATCTCTTCTCATATTAATAATCACTATAGTGAAAAAATTAAATCCTTAATCATCATTCCCTGTGGAAACGATCCATGCTCATCACTAACTAAATATTCTTAAGTAGGGTTAAATAAAAAATTTAGTGAATAATCTGAATTACCAACGACGAAATTAAAACCCCTAAAATTGAGATTATCACCATCCACCATGAGAGTGAGATGATTCTCTCTAAAAAAAGCATCAACAAGATCGATGAATGCATTAGTGAAACCAAAGCATCGAACCACTATGGTAAGGAAAGTCCACTCAGTTCTATGAAATGCCTTCTCCATATCGAATTTGATGGTGACATTTGAACTCGTAATATGAGTGTCCACTGATTGTGCTAATTTGTGAACTAGCACGATATTGTTGTGGATCAGTCAACCCTTGACAAAACCAAACTGCTTAGGAGAGATGAGTCTATCAAGGATGGTCAAAGATATGTAGGTAGACCAGGCCAGAAGTAAGCCAGATGGGTGACTAAGGGTGGGGGGGGGGGGGGGGGTGCGGGAAGATCTAGGGAAAGAGGGACTAGTGATAAACCGAGTGGGTGAGGGATGCAGCCTACACAGGCATCAATCAAGAAGAGTTCAGTAGACAATAAGGACGTCGATGGCCCCATGGGATATTCCGTGTCTCTCTACTGTGGTCATCATAGGGCAAAGGGGAAGGAAGGTGGGCATAATAGCTTGTGTAGGTTGGACCTCCATTTTGTGATAATGTATTGTATGTCCAACTAAAGTAGAATGGGTGTATAACTATGTTTATTTTCTCTTACACTATGAGTTGGTGGATCAAAATTTCCCTATTCCTTACTAGAATCATGTGGTGTTGGAGTCCCAAGAGGCCAACCTCATCACCCAGTCATGCATACCTGAGGTGACTAAATAATTGGATGTCTTTATCAAGACATATAATTGTTTCTATTGGATTGGCCAATGACCCAAGAGCATTGGGTGTGAAAAAGAGTGCGTGAAGTCCTGGGAACCAAATCATATCAGGACAAAATATGGTTTTTGATCATGTGAATTTCCCAATGTCTTTGGTGTCTAGCAGTAGGTATGCATAATTAAACCACTGATTTTTCATGTAGTATGATTCTACACCTTCCACAAATCCTCCTATAGATGAAATCTAATGAGGACACTGTGGTGGTTGTGAGCATCTATGACACCAAGGCTAGTAAAGTTTCCCAAAGTTAAATGCTAATAGAATCTACATGCATGTCAGTGGAATCTCCAAGCATTTGTGGAACTGTCAGGGATGTAGTAGTAATGGAAGCAATGGTGGAGGTCAACATATGTGCGGTGGGTAAGTGCACACATAAAAAAACTTTCCTAGTAAGTGATGAGATTTATGGCTCAACACAGCATGTGCAAGTGGCAATGTTGTCATCTTCGTTCATGCTTGGTTTAGTAGAAGAATGGATCAAATAATCAATGATGCACCCAATAGTAGAACATGAATGATATCCTACTCCTGGGGGTCAGTAGAGGGAACATGGGTGTTCTATGCTAGATTTGTCTGATGGGAAAGAATGTTTGAGCCAATAAGGGGAAGATTTACCAAAGCACAAATGATCGGGCCAAGTAGGGCAGCCTAACTATAGATGGTTGGGTCAGTAGGGCAACTCTCTGATGGAGTATTGACAAAGTGAAAATGTGGTGTTAATTTGTCGTTGTTAATATTTTCACTTCAGTCAAATAAAATTTGTGAATTAGTTATCTTACTCTGAAATATATAGTTGAGATTAAGGTCGTCTCCACAGGGATTGGCTCTTAGAGTCAAATTTAACTAATGAGTTGGGGAATATAGAGAGGGATTTTTGAAAATGATACTACTACTAAGGAGTGTATACATTTTTATAAAGAGAATCCTCCTTTGAGATTTTACTCTTAGACGAGATTCTGTGTAGAGATAGACATAGATTAGAGATTTTAGGTGATTTTTGTAGAATTTTTAGGAGTCAATATATGTAGAATTTCCAAGTCAAATTTTGGAGAAGACTATGAACATGAAGTGTTTGATGAGTTGCCTACACGAGATAGAGTCTCTATACGATGCTTCTCTTTAAAAAAGAAATGAATTTTGTGTTTTTAGAACTAGAAAATCAGCAGAATAAGATGTGTAATTATTAATTTTTAGGATTTTTAGGATATTTAATTGGATTTATAAATATCAAAAATATCGATTAAGAATTGGTTTAAGAAAAATTGTAGATCAGTTGTTTGTGGAAATGCTTACAAGGAGGAGTTTGCTTACAGAAATCAAAGACTTTGAATTGTTGGATTGAGGATGAATAATCCATCTTTATTTGATATTCTATAGTATGTCAAATGAGGATATTGAAATTTTGATCACTTAGCAGAATTCCTTGCCATTTGGGGGTCGCAGACTACTTCAGATCCTCATCCGGCGGAGTCTTCTTTCAGGTAAGTATTTGATCCTTCTTCTTGATTTCTCTATTCTTCTACCACTATATTACTGATCTCTTTCTTCAAGTCACGTGACTGTCACACCTGTCAACCAAGATAACCAGGAGAAAATGTACAGAAAAGAGGATCTTCCTCGATTTTATTTCATTCGTTCAATTTCAATTGCGATGGCGAAGATGATATTTTTGACAATCTAGAGTACATTTTATAGGTCAGGAATGGTCCAATGACCTTCATGAACAATATGGGACCACCTTCCCTCCATCTCCGGTGGTGATTTTGTAAAAATCCACCTTCTCGTCGTCGGAGTGAAGTCTCTTGCGACAGAGACAACGATGGGAGGAAGAAGAAGGTTGAGCTTCTTCTCAACCGTCTGATCCTCCTTAAGAGGGATCAATGGCTATGATTAACCTGTAGCCGTGGACTGATAACTTGCTATTTATAAAATAAAATTGATGAATATTACATATATATGTGTTCTATTGGCCACATTTCATGTTATCATAATTACATGGACTCAAATATCTTGCATTATAGTTTCATGATTTTTTTAAATTTTTAATATTTTCACATTACATTTTGACCTTACTGCATCAAATATTTATTTTTGCAGGGCATAAAATACTTGGCTAGAGGCTGTTAAGGCCTGTACTAATTTTTATGAAAACGTTTCATATTTTTTTATAATTTTTTTACCAGTAGTGAGCCAAGAAATAATTTTTAGAGTTAAAAGAATGAATTTTATGATTTACCTGGCATCCACATCATTCCGCCAGAAATTTTGAGTAAATGATTGGCGCAGCCAATCATTCGCCATAATTATTCAATCATCATCTTCGTTATTACCTGGCGCGAGTGGCTTGAGGAGAAAGGTTCATTTCTCTTCTCTTTGGCCTTTTTCGTGCAATAAATGCACATGGTGAATCGATAACTGCGTACAATTATTCAAATTGAAGCAACTTTTTATTTTTTACTAAAACTAGAAAGTGCTGATGCAAGGCAACATGGCACACTCTCAACCATCTAAAGGTGCACCTTCTCTCTCTCGTTAAGCTGCAATAATGGCTTTGATTTTAGTGCACAGAAACGTGGCAGCACGTGATCCGAGGGAGGAGAAAACAAGGAAAGCGACCTGGTGAATCAGAAAATGGGATTTTTCACCTACGTGGAGGAGAGATAAAATTATATAAGGACTGAGATTAATTGATAGTAAAATGGTGATATCTTGAGATCTAACAATCCGATTTTGCCCAAATTTTGAGGGTAGGTTTGTCTTTTTACTCTTTACGATCCAAACGATTGGGGAGAGAGGGGAAAAGGACCGAGGAAGCTCTCCCCCAGATTGGTTGGCCAGGAAGGACACATGATTTGCTTCTGAAGTCAACAGATCTTGCTTCAAGGATCAAAGTTTTAAGTTTCTTCTTCATTATTTGGACATCTTCTTGAATGATTTTAAAACACCAAGGCACGGGCAAAATGTAAATGACCTTGGAGGTGAATTGAATGGTTTTTAGCATTGAATTTTGGTTTTGATTAAATATCTGAACTTAAATTTCCAGTTCTAAACTATTTCTCATCTCATCTTGCATCTTAGATCCATAGATCAGAGTCGAATTTCACCCACAACTGATTTTCCCTAGATTTTCCCTTTTTTTCTCTCATGATTATCTCGCCTAACTTCTCTCTCTAGATATCAAAATTTATTGCTGGAAAATTTAATTCCACATCTACCATACCTAAATCCAAAAATTCATTAAAAAATATTTCCATCTTCAAGTCCAATTTCTAAATCAATTACTTTGCTTATTAGTTCCAAATTTAAATGCATAAAAATTCTCTTGATAAATCATATCACCTTGCATTTAATTGTTTCAATTTCTTTTGACATGTGAATAACAATCATAGTCTCTAAATTGTTCTGAATGAAAATATAAATATTAATATAAAGATTCTAAATACTTTTTAGTAATTACAAACAAAATTAAGCATAACTCGGGCTCACTAAGTACAACATTAATGCATTTGTGGAATTAATTCATAACAAAATTGGATAGAAATTCTTGAGAAGTGCGTCCTTGTGGTTTGACCCCTTTCTCATCCTAAATTTCATATTTGTGATTAAGGGTAAATAGTACAAATTTTATTGCATAAGCCAAATTCTAAATGACATTATTTACTGAATTTTCTACCCAAATTTAGGCTTATGAATTGGCGCAGTTCCCAGGGAGGCACGGTGAATGTAAAAAAAATTATACATCAATAATATACATATCTAGTGTGTATAACTGGATTTTCTACATTCTGCACTTGCACTAAAATTTTCCTTTAAATTCAGAATTCGGATTTTATCCAAACACATAGTGAATATTCCAAATTTATCATTTTTCTATCTTTTATTTTAATTTTCTGTTCAGATAATCTGACTTGTCCTTACTATCTATTGAGACTGACCTTTGCATGAACGGTAAGAGATCTTTGAATCCCCACCTAGTTGACTTTGATACAAATGGTAGAAGAAGTAATAGTATCTTTGAGGGCTCTGAGGAAGAGAATCAACAAACTTTAGACAGAATGTAAGACAACCATAACTGTAGAGCTGAAAAAGGAATTAGGAGAATGAAATTGAGAGAGTATTCTGACCCTGCAGAAAGTGAAACCTACATAAAAGTTTGTTCTCCTCTACCCGAAAATGTCAACTTTGGAATTGACCCACATATGATCAATCAATTACCTATCTTTTATGGGAGTTCAATGAACAAACTTATGAGTTTTTGGAAGAATATACTCAAATATGTTCTGCCTATAGCTCTGCAGGTGTCCCTCAAGAAATTCTCAAGCTTGAGCTATTTCAATTTGCTTTGAAAGAAAGAGCCAAAGTGTGGTCCAAGGGAATAGGTCAAGAATTTCAATCATGGAGTGAAATGCAGTCTAGTTTTCTAAAGAAATTTTATTCTTATGGAAAGACAACTTCCATAAGAAAGGTAATAAGAGACTTCTACCAGGAAAATGACACCCTTGGAGAAGCTTGGGAAAGATTCATGGCACTTACTAGGAAGTGTCCACATCATGGAATACCATCTTATGAGCTAGTTCAATTTTTTTATGGGGATTGAATGATTAAGAACAAAACCTAGCAGATATAACTAATGGAGGAATGTTCCTTGATTCTCATGCAGATGAATCCATGAAGCTTATGGAGTTAGTAGAAGATTGGACATATAGACAAAGTTTTTTCGACACTAACCAAAATGTAGGTCCAAAGTGTGGAGGACTCATTGATGTAAAAGCAGTTGAACGAGAGCTCAGAATGGAAAAATTGGAGAGAGACGTGAGAAAAATTGGTAAAAATATAAAATATATGAATAACATTTTAAAATTTTTTTTGCAGGAAACTAAGGGAAAGGAAATTGCATTTGATGGCAACACTTCCACTAACATCCCTTGTTGTTCTCTCTAGTGAAGAACATACTGATGAATCTTGTCCCGTGATTGAACAGGTTAATGCATTTGGGAGACAAGATGCTGGGCACGCTCCATGGAATGCAAGACCTAATTTTTCCAACCAGAATTAGAACAGAGAAGCAACCAACAACTTGGCATCAAAGAAATTTTTCCAGCAACAGCATCCATTAAATTTTCAAAACTACTCTAGACCTCTTTACTCTCATCCTAACAACTCTAATGAAAACACTAACTCTACTTTAATAGATTTTATCAGGGAAATGCAGGAAGAGAGAAAGCGCATGCATGAAGAAAGGAAGATGTTGATGCAAACCTTGGAAGAGCACAAGAGAGAGATTGAAATGCTCAACCGAGGACAAGGCACACAAGCACAACAGCCTAACCTCAGAATGAAAGGTAAATTATAAGATATCAGGAAGATATCACTCTAAGATAAAGCAATCCAGGTCAATTTCCTATTTAACCGAATATTAATCTCAAGAATATCATGTTGTGTGTAGATAATAATTTAGAATCATCATGTTTTTTATCTTCTGAAAATGCAAATAAATCTTATCTTAGAAAAAATAATAATGTTGCATCATGTACTAGTACAATAAATTATTTTTTGTATAAGCCTGAAGGAGATAGGAACAATCAAGAAACAGATGAGCAAGTGCATGCAATTTCAAAACTTAGAAATGGGAAAATTTTCCTACCCACATGAAAAAGGTGTAGAAATACACCAAGATATAGAAGAAGCGAATGTAGAGATGGATAATGATCCAAAAAATGAAGGCTGCCGGGATGAAGAAAGGCATCCAAAAATGGTAAACCCTAATCTAGTGGATTATAGGACACCAATTCCATTTCCTAGTGCCCTAAATTTGACCAAGCAAAAAACAGAAAATCACCACTTGCTTGAAAAATTCAAAAATGTAGATATCACTTTTCCTCTTACCGAAGCAATACAAAATATTCCTTCATATGTAAAATATATGAAGGACTTTTTTACCCCTTCTAAAAAACAGAAAAGAGTAAAACTTTCAGAAAATATCAGTTTGATTATATTAAATGATATTCCTAGAAAATGAAGAGATCCAGGGACCTCTCTAATTAAATATAAAATGGAAGGAATGATTTTTAGCAAATCCCTTCTTGATTATGGTGCTAGTGTCAACATAACGCCAAAAGCTTTGAACGAAAAGTTTTGATTTGGTGAACTTGAACCAATTCTTGTCGAACTACAGTTAGGCAATCGATCAATTAGGCAACCTTATGGAAACTTAGAAGATGTTATTGTGAAAGTATAAAACTGTAAATTTCATGTTGATTTCATAGTTGAAGATATGAAAATAACAGGAAATCTTAGTCATGCTCCAATAATTTTAGGGAGACTTTTTTTAGCCATGGCAAAAGCTAACACAAATTGGATAAGGGTACAATTGAACTTAGAGTAGGGGATGAAAAGATTGAATTATCCATATCAAAATTAATGTAATACCCTAAAGACACTAGTGAGGATGTTTGTTTTCTAGGTTGGCAGAAGATGATAATTTTGATTGTGATCTTTGCTCTTATGATTTATTTTCTTATGAGTCTAACAGGTACACGAATGAACAATTATCAATACCAGCAAATATTTATCTACATTCTGAAATTGAGCTTAAATCTTTACCTTTGTCTTTGAAGTATGCTTATTTAGGACCATGTAATTCCTTTCCAGTTATTGTATCATCATTGTTATCCTCTGAACAAGAATTAGAGTTAGTAAATATTTTATCTACATAAAAATGTGCCTTAGGTTGGATAATAGATGATATTAAGGGTATTAACCCAAGCATTTGTGAGTATCTTCTTGGAAGAAAATTCTAAAGCAACAAGACAACCTCAACGGTGACTCAACCCACACATGTTAGAGGTTGTCAAGAAATAAATCATGAAATGGCTTAAAGCTGATTTCATATATGCCATTTCATATAGACCATGGGTAAGTCCAATACATGTAGTGCTTAACAAAACAGAAATTACAGTGACGAAGGATGAAATAGTAAAGAAGTTCAAACAAGAGTGGCTTCGAGTAGGAGAGTGTGCATAGACTAAAAGAAGCTAAACTTAGTAACTAAAATAGATCATTACCCATTACCATCCATTGATCCGATTCTTGAAAGACTTTTAGGGCAAAAGTTTTACTGTTTTTTAGATGGATATTCAGGATATAACCAAATTGAAATTCACAAAAATGATCAGGAAAAAATAACATTTACATGCCCAGTGGGTACTTCTGCATTTAAGACTGTGATGCCAGACGACGTTGTCCGGGCAGTATCGAGACGATGCTCGGTTACCAAGATAGTGATGTCAGATGTCATCAACGATGTCGTCCGACTGATAAAGCAAACCCTAATGAGTGATGTAACTACGAGGAAATGAATGAATGCATCCTACGTGTAGTACTTGCATTCCCCGACTTGATGGAGATGCCGAGCTCTGAGCTCCGACTGGGTCGCCGGGTGACGCCGACGGTGGTCTCTCAAGCCTTGTCATAGGGACAAAGGCAACTACGGTGTCGAATAGAGTCAACCCGTAGGGGCCCGCACGTAACGGAAGGGCTCGTCCGTACTGGTAAAGATGCTCAATTGTTCTCGTAGTTCTCTCAATTTTCCTTCCCCTCACCTATCTAGCTCGAGCACGGTGGAGTCAATCGAAAATACACTACAATGAGTAATTTAATGAGTGGTGGAGAGATGTAGTACATCATCGGCGCGTACTCATGTGCAGATTTTTCGTCGACGGTGGCAAACGGCACGAGTAGTGAGTGGAGTGGTGTCGAAGAGGAACGACGGCTCGAGTGGCGGCATAGGGTGCAAGAGCAATTGGTAGAGGTCGAAGGAGAGGAACGAGGTGCAGGGATTCGCCAAGCGCTCGGTCGTTCCGAGTGGACAAGTCCTCGGGTGGCGCGCTCACGATGGTGTTCCAAACAGAACTTGCGTGGCGGGGACATTCTTGGGCGGCGAGACACTGACTGAGCACTCTGAAACAGGGCGGCCACGCACCTGCGGCACGGCGGTTGGTGGGTTGATGCCCTGAGGGGAAACAGCCTAAGGGCGCTAACTCAGGCCCACGATGATGGCTTGAGGCACCTGTGGAGGTTGTGATTTAGAGGTATCCCAAAGTTGTCCTCGGCGGCGGAGCATCTGCATTGGCACAGGAATTCACTGCCCATAGGTGGATGTTGGGTTGTCGGTCAGTCTCGCATTGATTGGCGCTGATCGATCGACCACTCAGAATACCGTCGACTGGAACATGAGCCTCTTTCGATCAGGTAGAAAGATGGAAAACGGCGCTCACCCGAGGTAACGGGGTGTAATTAGCCACAGTAGGCGCCAAACAATTTGACCAGAATACCCGAAGGGCTGTGGTTAGGCCAAACGGCCGTCGAGTCTTCCGCCGGGTGATAAGCCTTAAAATGCATGTAAATATGTTGTTGATTTGACGTTAAGATGTATACAATAAATATTATAAACACCCTTAATCACTAAATATAGAATATAGAGCAAGCAAGGGGTCGAACCACATGGAGGCAACAACCAAGAATTTATCCAATTTTTAATGAATTAATTCAAGGATGAATTAATTTTGCAATTAATAAACCTTAATTATACTTTAATAAAGTTCTTAATTAATCAAAATCAAGTAAAAACTTAATTTTGATTTTAAATATTTCGGTCAAAGAGCTCAAGATATAATTATTTCAATGTTAAGATCAGATTAATTCGGATTATTAATTTCCCAATTATCATAAAATTTTAAAACAATTTTTACGAATTGAAATTGGGAATTTAATAATCAAGAAAGTGGTTTTGAAATTGGAGTTCAAAATGGACGAATTTATGGATGAAATTTTATATTTAGGATTTTTATATATTTAGTTAAAATTTCCAAAAACTAAAATTTGAAATCTAGAGAGAGAAACTAGACGAATTAATCTAGAGAGAGAAAGTAAAGAATCAGGGGAAAATGTGAAGTCCGACCCTAAATTAAAAATCTAAAAATGCAGAATTGTTCCAAATCTATTTAAAACTAAATATTAACAATCAGATCTTGAATCAGACTCAAAATGCAATGCTAATTTCATTCAAAACAACTTCTAGGGCATGTACATTTCGCCCATGCCAAGGTATTTTAGAATCTCTCAAGAAGAAGTTTAAAATAAAAATCAGAAACTTACAAATTTGAGTGCAGAATCAAGAACTGTCGACTTCCAAAGCAACTCCTGTGTCCTTCCTAGCCAAATCCTTGGGGAGAGCATGAAAAAGTGAAATTTTCCCTTTTTGAGACCTCTATTTAAAGATCCAACCTCTAGATTGTAGAGGGGGAAAAGACAAACATGCCCTCAAAATTTCAGCCCAATCAGACATCTTGATCTCAAGATATCCTCGTTTTACTGAGGATTAATCCTAGCCGTTGGATTAATTTATCTCTCCTCCAAGAAGCTTGGAAATGGCGCTTTCTGATTGGTTGCCGCAATTTTCCTCATTTTCCCCCTTTCTCGAATCGCGTTCTGACACGTAGTTGTCTGCATCCGCATGGCACAATCATTGGAGAATAATGTTTGATTTAAATGGCCCGAAAAATGCCATGTCGCCCTTCGTTTTATTTTTCTTCTGTAAAAATAGGCAGAAAATGACAAAATCAGCAGTAATATTTGACACATACATCGTCGATTTCCGCATGCATTTAATGCACTCGGCGAATCGACACCGCATGCACTTTGAATCACGTGGGTTGATTAGCGCGTACATTAAATGTACGCGCTAACAACTAAGAATAATTATAAATATAAATGCACGTGTGTCGGTTGCCGCGTGAATTTAATGCACACGGCTAACCGACGGAATATTCTTGCTTAATAAATGCACGCAGAGATCAATTCCCCATGTGCATTTATTGTACGAAAAGTAAAAGTAAAAAATTAAAAATCATACCTTTCTCTCTCGCCGACCGCGCCACGTAAATTCCGAGCTAATGATTGGCTGATTATGGCATCGCGATTTGCGATGCCATAATAAGCCAATAATACTCTTTCTCTTTCTCTTAATATTATTTTTATAATATTTATCCAGTTATTCGCCTGAATTTCAGGCAAATGATGTGGATGCCCCTTGATATATATATAAACATATTATGAAATGCCAAATAAATAGAATATGTTTTATTTAAATATGAAAAAATCATTTCTTCGCTATAGAATGGTCAGAAAATTATATAAAAATATGGGAAATTTTCTAGAAAAATAGGAAAACCCTTGCCAACCTTTAGCCAAGTATATAAGGCCCTGTAAAAAATATTTCTTCAATGAAATGAGGTTAAATATCATATAAAAAATGATAAAAATTAGAAATAAGAGTAAAATCAAAGTGCAAGTCATTTATCTTCATTTTAATGTTATAACATGCAAATATGGCCATTAAAACACATAAATATAATGTAAAATTCATCAATTAATCCTGTTAATTTGCAAGTTATCACCGAGAATGTTGCTATTGGAGGGGTTCGCCGAAGGCAGTCGATCAGGACGTGGACACCTCCAAAATTCACCGTGTAGCCGCCACGGGAGTGCAGACACGACGAGGAGTCGTTGCCAATTGTGGGGCGCTGGTCGGCGACTTCCGAGGAGTAGGTTCCTTGGGGAAACAGTGGAGATTCCAGAGGGGGGGGAGGTACTTGCAATCTCAAGGGGTAGCGAATTCGTTTTCCCCTTTTGCTTCTTCTCTCTCAGTTCTCCACGATTTCTCATGCACCTTGTTCTTCCTCTTCTCCCCCCTTCATTTTCTTCACGGTGAGACCAAGAGAGAGAAAAAAACAACACATGACATTTCTTCCTGGTCTGCCCTTCTCCTAGGGCGCCCCTCTTCCTTTATAAGGGGAGGTTAATGGGACTAGGAGGTCAACAAAAGGGGAGGAATTGGTCCATAAGGGGGGAGGGCCTTATATAATGGGGTCCCATTACAAAAATAAAGGAAAATAAAACATAAAAGGAAGGGGGGAAAAGGGAGGTGATGCAGGACAGCTGGGAAAAGGATGACTGTGGGGACAGGTAGGGCAACGACGGGTGGAGGATACTGGCCGGGATAGGGTGGATGGATAAAATAGACCACAGAATCCACGTGATCAAATCCAGAACTTAAAACCGATGAAATACTGGTGGTGCAGTCCCGTTCCTCGTCGAGGGCAGGAGTACTGTCTTCAACCACCGCGACGATGCCGAAGCATCAAATCCAATACACGAATTCACGTTGCGAAGGAAACTCACGATAGAGAGAGAATTTTAGGGAATCCAAATCAAATCAAATCTGTCAGCAGTGAGAATTCTCGGGGGAACACTGGACGAAGAACACGTTGACACCAAAGAGTTCAAGCGTACCTCGGCACCGTAGTGCATGAAGAGGTTGCGGGGAATTCTGATCGTGACAAGACTGGGCAAATTCGGGCGTTGAATGGCCCACTGGATGAGAGTCTGGACGTTCTGGGCATTGTACGGCCCTGGTAGAAAGCATGTTGAGAACGGATGCGGATAGGGCAGGCATGCGCGGGCACCAGTGCGGATGATGCGCCTTGGGCGGCCCAAGGGTGGTGGCCTTGGGCGGCCTGGGGTTGCCATGGGTGGGCAGCTTTGGTCGGCCCGGGATAGCCTGGAGCGGCGGCCTTGGGTGGCCTTAGGCGGTAGCCTTGGGTGGCCTAGGGCTGGTTGTCCTGGGTGGCCTAGGGTGTCTGCCTTGGGTGGCCTAGGGCCGGCTGCCCTGGGCGGCCTGGGATGGTGGCCTTGGGCGGCCTAGGGCGGGCTGCCCTGGGCAGCCAAGGGCTGGCTGTCCTGGGCAGCCTGGGGTGGCGGCCTTGGGCGGCCCTAGGCGATAGCCTTGGGCGGCCCTGTGCGATAGCCTTGGGCGGCCTTGGGCGGCCCTGTGCGATAGCCTTGGGCGGCCTTGGGCGGCCCTGTGCGATAGCCTTGGGCGGCCTAGGGCTGGTTGTCTTGGGCGGCCTAGGGTGGCTGCCTTGGGCGGCCTAGGGCGGCCTGTCCTGGGCGGCCTGGGGTGGCGACCTTGGGCGGCCTAGGGCGGGCTGCCTCGGTGGCCTGGGGTGGCGGCCTTCGGCAGCCTGGAGTGGCTGCCTTGGGCGTCCTAGGGTGGACTACCCTGGGTGGCCAAGGGTGAGCAGCCTTGGTGGTCCTGGGCGAGGGAAGAGAGAGGGGACGAGAGAAGAGAGACAAGAGGAAAGGAGACAAAGAGAGACAGATGGAGAGGAAGGGGAAGAAGGCGGTCAACAACGTGAGGCGGTGACAGCGGCGGAGGCAGCGGCGGAAGGGTTGGAGAAGGGATAGGGGAGGCTGGGCAGTCCTCCAAGAAGAGTTAGAAACAAACTCAATTGTTGAATAATGACTGTGTAACTCTTTCTTGAAACATTGGCCTATACATATAGGCCTTGGAGGAAAGAGAAAATACAGTTAAAAGAAATAAAATAAAGACGAGCGATGTCGTTTCGCGTCACGTTAGGGGGCAGTTCTGGATCTTCCTTTGGTGACGTGTCAAAACACGTGAGGGGGTGTGCGTGGGTGGAAACATGCCTGATGCTGGCGTGTTGACTTGATCTGGCGATGATGGCGGCATGTCTTTAGCGATCGTGTTGACTTCGGACGATGGTGGTGATGTGTCCAGTGTCGATGCATGAACGTCGTCGCCACCAGGAGGGGAGTCCAAATGACCAAGGACCCCTCCCAACATGATGACAAAGACACATGGACAAAATGACAGACGCGTCGCGATTCGACGAAGGCGACTCGACAAGTCCGAAAAAACATGAGAATCAACTAACAAAGAAGATGAGAAATCAAAACACGATAAAATGAGCATAATTCACCCAACAGTCGATGACGATGGCGGCGGTGCAGATGACGCCTTCGACGAGTCAAGATGGTGTGCACCATCAGACTATCTTTTGGGTTGTGTAATGCACCAGAAACTTTCTAAAGTTTTATGACTGCTATGTTTTCTGAGTTAGTAGGGGATTGCCTAGAATTTTTTATAGATCATTTTTCAGTCTTTGGTTGATCATTTGATAACTGTTTATCTAATTTAATCAAGGTGCTGCAGATATGTGTCCAAAACAATCTGGTGTTAAGTTGGGAGAAGTCTCACTTCATGGTGGAAGAGGGAATTGCCTTGGGGCACCATATCAGCAAAGATGGGCTAAGGGTGGACAGGGTCAAGGTCGAGATCATCAAGAACCTCCCCCTGTCCACAACCCTAAAAATAGCTTAGGGGATTTTGCTAAAATTCCTAAACTTTTAAGTAATTTACTTTGTAAAGATACATTGTTTGTTTTTTGATGAAAATGCTACAGCATCCTTCTTGCAGATTAAAGAGGCTTTGGTTCAAGCACCAATTTTACAAGCTCCAGATTGTAACAAACCTTTTGAAATCATGTGTGATGCCTCTGACTGTGCAGTGGGAGCCATTCTAGGCCAAAAAAATTGATACAAAGCCAGTTTCCATATACTACGCGAGCCAAACTTTAGGAGGAGCTTTGGTAAACTATTCAACCGCTGAAAAAGAATGGCTTGCTATTATTTTTGCCTTAGAAAAACTTTGTTCCTATCTTTTAGGTAGTAAAATAATTTTTTTCTCAAATCATGTTGCATTAAAGTCAAAGATAAACATGGAATAGACAATATAGTAGTATATCACCTATCTAGATAATCTACAGAATTATCAACTCTTATCCATGATGAATTACTTTACGAATACATACTAGAAATTCAAACAAAAAAACTTCCATAGTATGCTCACATTGTAAATTTTCTTGTCACAAGGTTATTGCATAATGACTGGGAAGGTAATGATAGAAAAATTTCTATAAGGAAATTAGTTATTATTACTATGATGAACCGGAACTCTTTAACTTAGGCATTTGATGGAGTGTGCCAGCCCACTCCATCAGAGACTTCTTCAAAGCCTCCATCTCCATCGTCATCGACAGCCCCGCCGGTTTGTGTCCAGCCTGATCGGCATGCCAGGGCAAAGGTGAAACACCGGGGTTCAAATACCCAGGGTAAAGCACATCCTAATATCCGAACAATTTGATTTTCATCGGCATGTGCTTCTTATGCTCGTTGTTTTACAGTGTTCGTGTTCGTTGTCTCTGTTTTCATTGTGTCATGTCTGTATTTTTGTGTGTCGTGTCATTTTGTGTCGTCGAACGTGTGTCAGACATATGGTTAGTTTTGTGTTAAGGGGGGTCCCTATGTATAAGATCCCCCCTCGGTAAGGGCACTTGGGCGGTTACCAAGGGATCATCTGCCCTTGGTAAAGGCCATCATGCCCCTATAGTTCCTTAGACCAGTATATCGTATTGAATTCCTATAGAATCCCTGGTCTCACAAGAGAAGAAGAAGAAAGGTGAAAAAGAGGGAAGAAATAGTGGGGGTTGTCGCTACCTCTAGTGTTGCCTGCCCACCCAGAACGGCCATCGTTGGCCGCCGGATCAAAGCACCACCTGCTTCGTCGGTATCGCGTCAAGCATTTCTGCCCCGTCGCATGAACGCAAAAGTTGATAATGTCACACTACTTGCTGTCAGCGCCCGCATGATTGGTGGCTCCTTCCACTGCACTGATTCTCGTCCGAATCGCCAGAGTTGAGCCCCGCAACGCGTGACTCCCATCGTTAGGGCAACGCTTCTCGCCCAATTTGGTGTGGTTGCACCGTTGGAGATATGTACCGTCATCGTGGTCGGTCAATGCGGCCTACGCTTACACCTGATCCCACGTGCGGCAAACTCCATGGACCAATCTCGAAGCCATTCAGCCCCGCCCGTAGCGACACCTGCGACATTGTCTGCTCACACTAGCATCGATCGGGCACCTCCAAAAACTACCTTGCTGCTGCACCATCCGCAGCCCCTTCCAACTGTGCCAACGCCGCTTGGCTGTCGCCCTAGTGTCGTCTAATTTGCTACGTTGCCCACGGCCACGCTCGCTACGTCAGTGCTGCATGTCGATGTCCCAATGCCACCACACTACCGCTGTACATCGCCCATTGTAGCTGTCCATTGCCATCTGCAAATTGCATCGATCGACGCCTGCACCGAGCAGCTGCTAGCACCCGCCGCTCAATACCACCTTGGCACGACGCTAAGCCTGTGCGTGCCACACCATGCTACTCCGGTCGCACTTATCGTGCTCATGTCCACCACTGGTTTTGCTGCGCCAAACCCGCCTAAGGTTGCACTCATTGGAATCGGCCGAACATTTGAGTGCCTCACCGTCACTCACCTCACCTCCTCACCCTTGACTACTTCTTGTGTCATGCCGCCTGTCGAGCAATGTTGTGCTCGTCTTTGGCACACCTTTGCCCTACCTACCTATACCGGTCGCCGCACCAACAAATACATTGACGACGGATAACACTATCTTGGTATCAGAGCATCATCTCCATACCAATAGGACGACGTCACCAACTACGTCCAGCATCAACTTGGTATCAGAGCATCGTCCCTTAATGCTTGAGTAAGGGGTCGAACCTATGGAGGCTATGGTAAATTCACTTTGGTTTAGAACTCTCACTTGAACTGATGACATCCTTTTACTAAAGTGAAAATAATGTTTGTAAGTTATATTTCAAATTCAGTTATATTTCAATCAACAGATATTTAATTTCTAAAAAAAAATTCATCAAGGAGAATCAGATTTATGATTAGTTAGCAATTCTTGATAAGAATTAGTTACTAATCTCCTAACTAGATTGTCTATGTGTCCAGTTGATCTTAGATTTTTAGAATGTTAGCAGTACTCAAATCCAAATTAAAAGTTGCCCCTTAATCGTGCTTCATTTATTTTTCCCAAAAACTTAATTCAGTTTGAATTATGTTTTTAGGTTATTTAGTGAATTGGAAATGGTTAAGGAAGTTCTTACTCCTAATTGATTCATTAAAAAAATTTCAAACCTAATAATATTTCCTCACGGATTAGAAATGATAAGAAGGTTTTATGGAATTTTTTATTTCATCCTAATTTATTCCAAAATGGAAAAGATATCTTAAATTAGCAAATCGTGACTATGATTTGCTAATTTAAGAAATAAAGAACTAAAATGAGTGATTTAAAGGTTAGATGTCATTAGAAATGGCTAATCTAAACTTAAGGAATATTAATTGATTGGAAAACAAGGTGAATTTTAGAATTAAAAGGATTAAAATCAGAATTGAAGAAGAAACTTTGAACATGAACAAAACTATAAAATTTCTAGAATCAAGTACAAAATCAAGAGTAAAATTGATTAAGAATAAACTGAGAAGTACCAGGAGCGACTCTGAGTCGATTGGGGAGAATTGCGCGTAATGAGCTATCAGATTTCCACAAATTGACGCTTGATTTTGGGGAAGAATGCGGCGTTGGATCGTCGAAAATCCTGTCCCAATTGAGCTCCGAATGCACTCCAAGCTGCTCGAGTTAGAGAGGGAGCTCGGGCACTTCTCTCGCTTCCAGATCAAGAACCACCTTCAATTTTGTTTTTTCCCTCTTTTATTAATACTTAGAAAAATGCTTTAATAATTTCTTAAATAATTTTATTGTTACTTTCTTTTTATTTTTAGAAATAGGTCAATTAAAACATTTAGTTTCTTATAAACATCATTTTAAAAAAGTTTAAAATGTAGAAATTGACCTAATTATTTGTTCATAATGTTGTTTAATCTGAAATTTAAGAAAATTTTTCTTTTAACCTAAAATCATGATAACATACATTAAAATTAATTTATTTAAACATTAAAATCCCAAAAATATGATGAAATCAGCTCTTATTTGCATGTTATCACCCGTCGGACGAAATCACCGACGACGTTCAGCATCAGCGTTGACCATGTGTTTAGAAGATGTGTACCCAAGGAGGAACAATGGAGTATCTTAGATGCCTGCCATTCTTCTTTATGTGGTGGACACTATGCCCCAAAATTAGTTGCATTTAGAGTTTTAAATTGCAGATTCTTTTGGCCAAGTCTGTTCTTTGATGCAGGGACGGCGGCCTCCTCTCAAGGACGAAGAGGATACTCAGGCAATTCTCAGAAGAAAATTTCAATTCAAAAAATCACCAATGAATGATTACAGAAATGGCATGTTTGTAGGACTTGGAGGAAAGAGAAAATAACTAGAAATTTCAAAAAAAATCAGATATCAAATATAATTATAAATCATATTTGGATCTCAAAGCCGAGGTTGACGCTGATGATGTGTCATGAAACATGTCATCTCCTCCTACAGTGGTGGTGTCACATTGGATGATGGGGCATAGTCGTGTGTGCCACCATGTCCTTAGCCAATTCATGTAGGAACCACGTCAAGTTCACTGGGTTAGAGCTTTATGGATCCTTGCATACATCAAAAGTGCACCTGGAAAAGGACTCATTTATCGACGACATCACCATCTCCATCACCATCACCTGGTATTGATTTCCTTTAGATGTTCATTAGATTAGACGTGAGTCAAAGTTTGAATTGAAGATAGTTAGGGTAGCCTGTTTGAGCCATTTTCTCAGACACCTTAATCTACCTCCTTACCCAATATTATTACATATAATCAACCCTTAATGCGCCAGTATTATTCTCTATTATCATCCATCCCTCTCTACCTATTTTTTGCATTCTTCTAAAAAATAAAATATGTTTTCTCACTATCTTAATCTCAAATTCATATCAGATAGATAATCTGTCTTCACTCCATTAGTATATCTATATATAATTAATAAATTATTCTTCCGATATATCATACTCTTATTCACTTTCCTCTATATTAATCCTCTTTTATTTTATTAAAAACGAATGCACTTATTCAGTATCCCCCCTAATATTGATATGATTGGATCACTATATCTAACTCTCCTATCCTATATATGAATTATCAATCATAGTAAAGATATTATTTTTACTATTCTAACACTCTAGCTTACTACTCTCACACCTTCATTAAAATCTATAACCTTTGCACTACATAGATTAATATCTCCTTTCATTATAATAAGATAAATATATTTCATCGCCATGTGTATTCACTATCTCGAATATCTATTAAAAATATAATAATCATAATAATATAAACATATATTATCGTATATATATTATTTCTTACTTTATCTCTTTCATCCTCACTATTTTATTATTACTCATTATTATGTGATCTTAACTTCTAATGATTTCTAAGGGACTAGCAATGTTGCATAAACAAGCCAAAACTTTCTTCATGATAATGTAGGGTGATTAAAGGTCCATTTCTTCCTCCACTAGATTAGCTCCCTTGGAAATGAGGGTTAGGTTGGTGGGTTTTCTCACCATGAAAACTCTGGTTAGCAGGGCTACTTAAGTGCCAAGTCCTCTAAAAGGTTCCCTTCTTATCAATAAATTTCTATTTCCACAATTTTCATATGGTTCTTTCCAACAAACATTAATAGATGAGTAACAAAACTTGTTGCCTCTTAAATTATTTTCCTCTTGTCCCCCAAAGTGAGTTGAAATAGCCATGTAGTCACTATTTCTAGTGGAATATGTCAATAAATGTTCATCTCACTTACTCTGGGAGATCCTTTATCAACCGGTATAGGTCCTCTATAGGCATCTGTCACACGGTCAAATCCCGAGCTAGGACTCTTGCTCAAATTTGGTGTGTGTCGGCCTCAATGTTCAGGGCGAAACACTGAGCAGCCTTGATCTCTTATAGTGGAAGCTTCGTAGATTGCTTAAGATCGCATAGAAGGGGTTAGAGGAGATGGTGGTGCTGAGCACCGTCAGGGAATAGGGTCGTTACATGGGGGAAGACGAGGGGTGATACAAGGAATGAGACGAGGCACCTTGCTCCGAGGTAATGTCACCACACCGCCTCAGGGCCGCCGCTCTGTGCACGCGCGCTCGCTCTGCCGCTACACAAGTGCGTTGGGCCGTGTACCGCGCGCCCGCGGGCATGGCAATCACACACGCCACCCCTGCCTTGACGATCACACACGCCACCAGCACCCGTGTCGACACTCTCGCATGCAGTCTGCGCGACGCCGCGGCATTCGGTGCCCCTGAGCTAGGCGATGCATGCCCAACACTACCCGTAGGAGCGCTATGCGCTCGCTGTGCCATCTTGGCGCTCTCAGTGCATCACATGCCTTAGTCTCCTGGCGGGATGTCTCCCGGCGCCGCGCCCCTCACACGCAATGCACGCGCTGTCCGCGCGGCCGCTGCGTGCCACCCCACACAACTCCGCGCGCTGCAATTGTGGCAGCGCTTCCTGCTCCCGCGTGCAGCGCACAGCACTAGCGCATAGCGTTGGCGCCTGTGCGTGGTGCTTGGCGTTAGCGCGCGACACTTGGCACGCATGCGCACACACTAATCAGCTCGCACGCCCAGCACGCGCGGACCGTACCTGATCCATCCCACCTTGGGCGTGGACGGGCACGTGCACAGTCTGTCGTGAATCACCACGGTCAGTGGCAATGGCCTGAAAGACCAGGTATTTGGGCATCGCTACCCATAATGACTCAGTCCTTTAATGTCGTGAGCCGAATTACACGGACACGCCCTCCTAATAACCACGCAGGCCTCTGGGCAGGGAATGCCACCTAGTTAGGGGCCTAACAACATCCCTAAGAAGACAAGTAGTGATGGGGGACCATCCAGCCTCGAAGATTTATCTTCTTTGTTTTGTTTGCACCTGTATGGGCCAGGTATGGTCCTACATTTTTGTGCGTAGGCGAGCCCATGTATGGGCATGTATTTGTATTTTTTCCCTAATTTGGACCCTCTTTTAAACTTTTGGGCCTTCTTCCCTTTTTCTAAGGGAGAAGGCCCATATTTCCCCTATAAGAAGGGGGTGTCCATGGTAAAAAGAAAATTACCAACAAAAAGAGCAAAAAGAGCACAAATAGAAGAAAAATATTTGCATAAATGTACTCGGGATTTTCATGTTTTTTAGCTTAGTTTTAGAGTTTGAGAGATTTACAAAAATGCCTCTTGGAAAGAAAAATTAGGGCATTTCTGTCGTATCTTCACCGGAGCGCTGCCGTCGCCATCGCCGGTGCTATTGTCTCCACCGCCGCCATCATCGGTGTCAGAGTCATCACACGCGGGTTTGCCACGTTGCTACCAGACGCGCCCGAGCAGCTAGCTTTGGACACAGCCACCGTCATCGGACCAGGCCAAAGCCTCAGCCGCCTACAACGGCCGAAGCTGCAAGTCGTGACTCCCCCCAACCGGGGCGGCTGCAGCCGCCCATAGCCGCCAGTAGTGGCGGCAGCCGCCCGCAGCTGACTGCAGCAGCTGCAGCCGCCCGCAGCAGCCGAAGCCAACCACAGCGGTCGTCACCACCAACAGCGGCACCAGCCACTCGTAGCGGCAGCCACCCACAGCGGCAGCCATCCAAAGCGGCCACAGTCGCCCGAGCAGGCGTGGCCTTCCAATGTGGCTGAAGCCACCAGCACGGTCGCAGCCGCCATCACCGCTGCCAGCACAAGCGGCTTCAAGCGTGTCATGTAGTCGTGTAGCCGTAGTCACCACAAGCGGCCGCAACCATAGTTACGCAGACCTGCGGCTGCACAGTTGTGTATTAGCCGCAGATGCGCAGCCATAGCTGCAGTCACAGGCGTAGCCGCACAACCGTCATTATCGCAGCGCAGCTGCACCTGCAAACGTAGCCGCATTGTCTCCAAGATCGACGTCACGCCTAGCTGAATTGTCGTCAACCTCGCCACCACGCTAGCCTCCGAGCCATCCTCGCGTCTACCTGCACCACCGTCTTCGTCATTGCACACGCCTCTAAGCCCATAGCCACCCCTACATGCACCGCCATCGTCCTCGCAACTAGGCTCGCCTCCAAGCCCACCGCCGCGCCTACCTGCACCGCCATTCTTATCATTGTGATCGCCTCCAGGCTCGTCATGGTGTCTACCTACGTCATTGTGCCAACCTATGCTTGTCATCATCCTCATCATTGCGCTCGCCTCAGAGCCCGTCACTGCGCCTACCTACGTTGTCGTGCCCACGTGTCTCACTGCGCCCATGTGTGCCACCGCGCTCACGTGCGGCGTTGCACCTACCTGCACCGAGTGTTCTCTAGAGTAGTCTTGAGGGGAGCGATTGTCAGACGGCCCGCCGCCACTAGTCACCTCTGCAAAGTACATGGCGTCGCAGGATGAACAGACACTACCACCGTCGTCACCGATGCCTACCTCCTTCTACGAGTAACTAGCTTTACAGCCATCATCGTCATCGTAGAGATGCCAAACATCGTCGTTGCTGATGTCCGATAGTACCTGGTTGCAGCCACCCTATGCCACTGCGCCTTTGCATCGTCCTATCCCATTGCTACTGTCTCCTAGAGTAACTTCAAGGGAGACGTCCGCTGGTCGACATGCCGCCGCTAGTTCACCGCTGCGAAGTACATGCTATCGCACGTAGAACAAGCATTGCTCTGTGCCAGCGATGCCTGTCTTTGTTGCCAATAGCAAGCCATACCCGAGGCTCACCCCGTCATCGTTACCGACACAACTGCCCCGCGCCGGCACTTACAGATTGGTTGTCCTTTCCTTGTGGTATAACATAAGCCGTTTGATCCCGAAGCATTGTGTGACATCAGGTAGTAGGCTAGCAATATGAGATTGGATGCTAAATCAATGGGTACACCCGCCTTGGTGGTGGCCCTATGCTGGAAAGAGGTTGAACAATCTATCATTTGTGTGATGAAAGACCTTCTTCATACGAAGGTGGGTCAAAGGGATCAATAATTGGTTGTTGTAGAGATCTATGATCATTCTTATACTAACAACCATTAGTTGATATTTTTAACCTTAGTGTAGATCCTTCTTAGTAACTACTAGTGCGTCACCAACAAGAAAATATCATATCTCTCATTATACTCAATCGTCAATAGTAATCCTAACACTCTGAGGCACAGATTACAATTCAACAATACTGTAGGAAATAACCAAAATGCGAACGAAGGAGATGTCGATGGAACCTGGTGGACGATACCCGTCAATGGCACGATAAGTCCGGAGTGCAGCTTCAATCAAGGGACGACGCACAAACACGAGCTGTGTGTAGACCAGTCAAGGGGAAAGACTCTGGCACGTGACCGGCAGTCACACAGCTGGAGATGAGCGTGGGCGCGGACAGTCGGTGGGTGTACGAGCAGCGTTAGGGCATGGCAAGGAGGGCTGGCATGGGCAGAGTGACACCACAGGGCACGCATGAACACGTACAACCAAACGAGGAGGCACGGCTCGGGCAGGGCGTTGGCGATGGCAGGTGCTGATGAACGTTTGACAGCGAATGTGTGTGCGGCCAAGAAAGGACAAGGTCGGAGTTGGCGGTCGCGGGCGCTGCCAGGTGATCGGCAATGGAGGGGCACGCACGCGATGATGTGATTCAAGGTCAGGCATCAGCGCACCGTGTGTGGGCGTGTCGTCGTGGTCATGTTTGTTCAAGAAACTGATCCGACAAGATCCGGCGGCGGTGGACACGAGCGCGTGGTGCCGAAGGCGGCGCATGGTGGAGCAAGGGGTGCGATAGAGCACCGGTGCGAGGCAGGCTCGGCATGCACTGCGAAGGATGGCCGTGCGGCGGAGCACGGTCATGGGCAGGTGCTGGCGGCAGCAGGCGGAGATGAAGGAAGTCAATGGTATTCCACTTCTTGAAGGTTTTCGTGAATAGAAACAACCAAGAAGGATGTTCTTGATGGTGAGACAATCTGAGGACAACCGGCGAGTGTGGGCGACGTTCCATGATAATTCTCGACATGGAAGGAGACCACAATCCCATGTTCTACTAGACGATCTAACTATTGACAGAAAGAAATAACTAGAGAAGTTTCAACTTCCAACTTTCAATTCAATTACATCTTAAGGGTCCTCTTGGGCATGCCGACCTTTATATAGAGTCGAAGGCATGCCCAATCAACTATACAGGAGGGAACGGTCTCTTGACTAGCGGCCCTCTCAACACGACGAAAATAAAGCCGTTCAAAAGGACGAGGCCCAAAACATAATAGGCCCGTACTCAATTCGAGAGGAAATTACATCCAAAGAAATAACGATAAAAATAAAGCTCGTGCTGATGTGTCGTCAAGCGGAGTACTTGTACGACTTGTCGCAGGCATCGTCTCGAGCTGCCCGACGAGGTTGTTGACGTCTTTTGGTGCTGGTAGTGAATGGTCCCCCATCATAAAATTAACTAGTAGATTATGTCTGAAGCATATACTTTTATTTCTTAATTCCAAAATAAACATGTTGATTATATCACAATTAGGAGGCAATTATAATTTATAATTCATCATGAGTAGGCACACCATTGCTGAAATACTAACTTCTATTCGAAATGCTGAGGTGAATTAAGTAGTTATATAATTAAATAAAAAGATACAGAATAAGATGTAGATATAGTAATTAAACAAGATTAGTTTTAAGTAATAATATATAAGATAATTAAAAGTGAGAGGGTAGGTAGAAATTATAAATGGATAATTAGATATGGGTACAAGATAATACATCATGTATTTTTTCAAAAAATAAGAGGTGGTGAATCTATAAGCTGATGAAATATATTTATGATATTATAATGAATGAAAATATTAAGATACATAGTGGGGTGTGTATTTTAATAATATGGGGGAAACTATAAGTTGAGATAATATTCTTGGTTGTTCTTGATAACATGCAGTTTTAGTAGCTTAACTGGCCATATTTACATGTTTATTTGCATTAAATTAATTGTATTATGTATGTTATCAAACATAAAATGATTAAATTTAGTTTTAGAATCATATTCTGAATTTCTGCATTTTAACGTATTTTTGCGGATTTTTCTGACACCAAATTACGAAGGAATATAACTTGTCTGGAAATTCTTTTCATTGAATTTGTAAAGACGTGATTATTGTTAAGTCAAATTATATGTGAATTTTAGAACATATTTTAGTGTCTTTATTTTTGTGATGCCACGTGTCGCAGTTCCATTCATCGAACGGCGACCAACCAAGGCCAACCATAATTTATTACAAGAAAAGGACAACTTTTTATAATAAATGTGACACATACACCAAGGAGCGAGAATTATATATTGGTATTTTAATTCTTTTCAACAATGACAGTTGCGATGATGTGTCAGCAACAAATGGCACGTGTCAGCCCCTGTGGATTAAAAGGGGAAGAAGCGGACCTGGCGCATGCTAATGCAGTGCCAGATCAGCAGCAAGCTAAATATTTAATAAATATTTCTAAATATTATACTATTATTATTCTATTTTGTCTTTTTCCAAGGGCAACAAGTGGCACAACAAGAGCCATCAATTGCGATGACGTGACGAGGTTGACAAGGATTAGGAGAGAGAAATCTTTTGGTTGAATCAACAGAAAGGGATAGTCCAACTTCCAAATCTTGGATTGAGCTGAAAGTTATGTCCTACATCCATACGTATGGCTGGATCTATAAATTGAGCTTCTCATCTTTGTAAAAACATCTTTAAGCTCACTTACTCCAAGAGAGGCAGATTGAAAGAAAGTGAAGTTTTGAAGGTCTATCAAGGGTTTATTGGTGTCTCTAGTGCTTGGAGAGGTTCAACAGAGAAGTGGGGATGCTGATTTGAATTAGGAAGAGGCTTTGATCCCAGCAGAATATAGGGATCTGAGGTTAACGCCTCGCCTTACATTGAATCTTATTCAATACACTTAGGTAGTCCATCCATCATCTTCATCTATCCCCTGCACTAACCCACTTCAATCTTCACCCATTATCTTCCCTATCCTTCTTCATCTACCATTCATGTAATGGTGTTCCTTACACCATTATGATCTCATACCCTACCTCTTTCCTATACTTTTAGAAAACATATATCACTATCTCTCATGTGTTAATCATCATCCCATCTCATTTTCACTATCCACATCACTACGCCGTACACCCTCTTCTTCATTCTTTCCAATCTCTTCATCATCATATATTATAAACCCTAAATTCTATACCCTTAATTAGCCACCTCTCATCATTCATTCATATCCATTTCATCTCACGCCTCCACTCTCTTCTTTCTTCATCCTCTCGTCCAACTCAGCAATCACTACTAGTAGTAACGCGCTACTCATCCTTCATTAGTTGGTATGCTATCGCAGTCACTTTATTTACCCATTCCCATTAACTGGCTCAAACGTTATGACGAAAATATCTGTGGTCGTTCCACGTTCATTGATAGAATAGATTCATTATAGGGCACATGTGATGCTTATAATGAAGTCAATGAATACATAATTGGACTTAGTGAATCATGATGAGATTGTAGTACGGAGATCACTAGTCTTTAAGCATGTATTCTAAATATTCCTATTCAAAGGATACCTGAGAAGGACATTGAAGTATCCGGATAGAATAGACATTGAATTGTCATGTATGAATCCCTGAATGGTATTATCCAAACTATCAATCAGGTTGATTCACGTCATGGTTGTGTAAGTGGTCCTTAGATCTGAAACACCAAAGACATATGGTGTATTGACAGTTGTACTTTGACTATGACCTATGTGTCCCTATTCACGGCATTCTATAGTCTTAGTTTGGGTGCATAAAGAAGTTCAAGAAGACGATTGAGTGGTCAAGATGGGATCGTCCACCCTCAGTATAGAGGTGACAGCTCAAGGAAGACGATGTGATGAAGTCCTTGGCCAAGGCAGCAAAATATCATAGAAGGGTTCTCCAATGATTTAATACATCAGTAATACTCTGATGGCCGATTAGGGTTTGACAGTTAACCATATCCTAAGTTGTCCTATGATTTTCAAGTGGATGGGGGATTACACATACATGGTAACTGATGACGAACAGGTGCCATGAGTGAGTCGATGCACAATCCTTTGTATCTTTTAGAGCACTAGGTGTAGCTTGGCACCCTATGTGTTGGAGACTCAACCTATCGATTGGGTTAAATCAATCCAACTTTAATTAATCTATATGTTGATATAGATGTTGGGCTGCTCGAGTCATTAACTAGACGGATACATGGGCCTAGAGGGTCACACGCAAATGCCCAAACTTAAGTTATGGGGGTTTTTATAAAAACTACCCACTTAGCATGAATAGGGAAAGGCCCTGAATGAAATTCACCTAAGCAAGAATTTTTCAGGGGCCTTCCTCTTCTTCTCCTTTCTTCCCACATCTCCTCTCGGCTCTTGATGTAATTGGATGGGGCTTGTCAACAAGGAGGAGATTTGACGTGCTGAGGACTGTGTAGATACTTCTAGAGGCTGCACATGTGAGCAGCTCCATGCGACTCGTTCGAGAATCGAAGGGATCACAGATGTGATCCGCGACGAGGTAATTTGTTACATGTCTTTTGTTGCATTGAATCCTTGTCTTTATCCATATCAAGGCCTGTAGAACCCAACACGCTATATCTATGTCTTATCATTTTCTCGACTACACCGGGTAAAGAGAGTTCCTTCCCAAATATACATGCCTTGCGGAGACAACCCTTATCACTGTCTAACTAAATTATTTATGAGAATAGTTGCTTAAATATTGTTGATTACACTTAATTTCTGAATGATATAATTTTATGTCTTTTATGAGAGCTATATATAGTAATTAAGCAAGACTATGATAGAGAATAAGAAGAGGAATGGATGTTATAAAATAAGAAGGTAGATAATAAGAAGGTTATGCAGTAGGGAGATAGTTAATCAGAGTACCTTAATTTTAATAGATACAGAAATAAATAATACTTAGATAGACAATAAGAAGAGACTGATGAAGAAAAGGTAGATTATGTATAAATATATGGAATTTTAAGGGAAGTTTAGAAATTATGCAGAGAAAGGGAGAGGAGAAGGAGAAGAATGGATGACGCTAGAAAATAATGATGGATAAAGAGTTAATCATAGATATTAAGATGTATTTTTTGAGGGATTAAGGTATATTATATTTACGATGCATGTTGATTGTTATGTTTAATATGTATTTTATGGTTTTTTATAATGCAAAATTTAATAGAAATCGATTGGATTCAAAGCACTAAATTAGGATAAATTGGAGAAATGGGGCTCTATTCCACCTGTCATGCAGTCAAATTTGGAGCTAAGAGCAATGCTCAGATTGAATGTGCGTCAACCTCAATGCTGGTGCAGTGGAAGTTTTTTTGGACAGCTTTATATTGCTTGAAGGTTAAAGAGAAAGGGTAGGGTAAGGCCCTTGTATTATAATGAAGGGAATTACATCATAATGAAGGGTCATTATAATGAAGGGGTCCTAGCTATTACATGGGGAAAGATAAGGGATGATATTGAAGTAACAAGATGAGGCATTCCTGCGCCTTGAGGCATGTACCCACAGCTACAATCGTGCGCCCTGAGGCATTTGTGCTTACAGGCACCACATTTACAAGCGTGCCCACAGGCCCAAGTGTGCACACATGGGTCATGACCCTCAACGTATCTATTGTCGGTTGTACCACACGGCCTGACATCCAACCACCACACCTTTGAACTCGATCTCAGCCTTGACGCTCTGTGTGCCACCTGCACAAGCTCGGCCCACATTGGTGCCTCTATGCTTGTCGCCCCAAGCACCCAGCATCGGGGCCTATGCGCCACAACACTACCCATAGGGCTGCCCCGCGCCCCGCATCCATCTCGATGCCCACTATGTCATGCTTTAATCTCCTAGTGGAATGGCCCCAGCCCATGCCCTGCACATGTACAGCCCACAGCCTACGCATAAAGCATGGACCGCCTATGCACTACGATGTTTAGCACCTGCACCCATGCCCACATTAGTATGTGTGTGCAGCGCTCGTGCCCTACCGCACACACTGTGCATTCAGGCACGACACGTAGCTCCCTGCACCCGCGCAACTTCGGTGGCCAGCGCGCACAACACCATGGCTTGTGTGTGGCCTGCCCTTATCAACTGTGATTGCGCCCCAACGAGCTCAAGCACCTAATGGACATTGGCTTCACAGATCAGGTTTGGGCATCGCCCCTCGTGATGTGTGTGGTGTCAATGCTACAAACTCAATCTCCATCTCCAATTATGAGTCCAAGTATACGAGAAAGTCATCAACAGTTAGTACGCAGGCAGGAATGCCACCTACTTTGAAGCTTCCACAACCCCCCAATGTTGTTATGCTTCTCCAGCTTCCACCCGCAGTGTTAGTACAATCTAGCAATGATAGTATATGTTACACAAGTGATATCATCTAGGACACAAGGTATAGCTTGGCATCCCATGATTGAACAATTTAAGCAATCGACAAGGTTAAATTATTCCTTGATTACTAAGTTCAGCCCGATAGTCAGACCAATAAAGTAAGTTGGTCATTGAAGTAATTTACTTTGGCTGATATGTTGACTTAGGGGGTCACTAATACAAGTTTTGAGTTGTTGGTAGATGTACACTAATACAAGTAGGACTTCTATGATTTTTTCTCGAGGACGGGGATTTTTGTGAGATTTGCCCTTGCACTTTTATGAAAATTTCTCTAGACAGTAGAACTAGAAAAGGGCACCATCATTTGATACACAGGGAAGTCAATTTGAGCGGCTCCTCTCTTTCTTCTTTTCCTCTTCCCAAAGTTCTGCTTCCAATGGAGATTTGGATGGAGAGGAAGTCAGATTTCCGGCAGCCATGTTCATCAAAAGATGGAGATCGGTTGCAATGAAGATTGTGTGGATATATCTGGAGGTTTTTCATCTAAAATACTTGATGATTACCATTTAGAAGCCACATATTCAATACATGCTAAGTTGGTGTATTTGGTTTATGGATCCATCTTTGAGTTGATATTCCACTTTTGCAAGGAAGTTTAGATCATGTTGGTTGAGTTATGTCACACTTCGATTTGGTATTCCTGACATAGTCATCACTCGCTTCTTGCATTGTTTCCCGCATAATATTTACAGCTAATGTCCGTAGGTCTTTTTCCTTACACTAGAATTTTGATTCCAAGAAAATTAATTGAAGTTTTCAAAAAAATATAATGAAAAAGAGACATTTATTTATGTACGAAGAAATAAATATTGAAGGAACTATTAAGTGTTATACAGACTTGGCACATTATATTGAAATATTTTATATTCAATATGGGGAGATACAATTTAAAATAAGGTTATTTTACAGCATAGAAGCATATGTGTGCGCATGAAAATAATAACAGCAGAGTCCATAACATTTCATAATTAAACCACTTTTTATTTAACCACTAGTTTTTATTCATTAGCGACCAAGAAAACAAGGAAAGATCAAATCAAATAATTCAATCAATCAGTGCATATGAGTGATCAAAAGGATATCATACGAACCTAGAAAATCTGATTAAGAGGGTTTTTTTATCCTCAATAAGCTATTTTGAATCATTTATCTCATTATAAGAAGAATGGTCTGATATGTCCAATAACACGCTGTCTTCTTATTGCCGTAAAAATAGAAGGATATGGAGTTAGATATAGGGGTGGACAGAAATAGGCTTACTGAAAAGGCTCAGAAATTGGTGTTTAAATTAATGAATAAATTAGAGAACCAAAATAAGCAGTTAAAGTTTCAAAAATGTTTAAAATATTATTTGATGGATCAGCATAGAAAGAATTCAAAAGTAAATTTGAGAATTAGCAGCTTGGATTAAATCCAGGATTTCAACATAGATAGGATTCAAGATAGGGAGCTAGGATTAAACCATATATAAGATACATATCCGTTCTATCCAACGGTTAAGATTTGATTTAATATACCCGTTATGACCAGTTATAACGGCTATGATTAAAACAAAAAATATTATATTATACTATCATACAACACTATAAATACTAACCAATTCTAAGTGTGATTCACAGATGAATACAATTTGATGGAGCACACGATGAAGAGAAGGAGAAAATCACGTAATGGAGAGAAGGGATGATAGAGAGAGAACAATAAAGAGAAAGAGGATAAAGAATACAAGCACAAGGGGCTGGTAAGCGTCCCCTCAGCAGGAAAAACCTGAACACAAGAAGAGGTACCCCTGAACACAAGAGTGTAATTCATGCTGTCACCCTTAGTGGAATCATATACATATATGTATATTGCTATTACAAGTTCATGAAATATATATCCACAATATATTCCTACAACCTCCTCAACAATGCTCTTATTTACTTCTACATGAGGAAAAAAACTATGGTCCTTAACCATCTAAACTATGGTAATAAACAATCTACACAATATCATACTAAAGTATTCCCACATTATATAACCTCAACTAGTAGATTGGCGAAACAAACTTTACGAAAAGTCCAAAAAGACAAATTCGACCACAGAAAACGAATCGTGCCGCGGTCTGGCGAGCAGCGAAGAAATACGAGCGGGCTTGATTCCATGTCGGGTGCGATCACACCAGCACTAATGCACCGGATCCCATCAGAACTCCGAAGTTAAGCGTGCTTGGGCGAGAGCAGTACTAGGATGGGTGACCTCCTGGGAAGTCCTCGTGTTGCACCCCTTTTGCTCTCCCCCCTCCCTTTTTCGTTTTTGGATCGCGGTGCAACGAAGAGAACGGACAAGGGGCCGTGCAACGAAGAGAATGAAGAGTAGCGCAGCGCCGTTCCGGCGGGTTCGACCCTTTCACGCGCGTCCGCGGAGAACTCGCTTCTTGTCCGCACAAGAACATTTCAATACGAATCCAAGCGGAGGGCAACACCCACGTCAAGGCGGGTGTCCGCGGAGCCCCGGGCCGCCCACGTCAAGACGGGATCATGCCACCCAGCAAGGCCGCTGCGCTTCGTCCCGGGGTAGGCGGGGCTTCCGCGGAGAACTCGTTCTTCGTCGCCGAAAAATCAAGCGGTAAACACCTACGAGTACTTTGGAACGGACAAGGAATAGTCCGGAACGAGTAATACTTTGGAATACCACCGGAGCGGAGACGACGGAGTCAAGCATCTAGAGAAGAAATAAGGGGTTCGGAGTAGTAAGAGGCAGCGGAATGACGTGCCGGGATACAAATGAGCGGCGAGTTGAGTAATAAGAGACGACAGAATGACGCATCTAGGATACGAATAAGGCGGAGTAATAAGAGATGACAGGATGATGCATCTAGGACACGAATAAGGCTTGAGTAATAAGGGGCGAGACAACAGGGATGAATGCCTAGATTAGAAACCGAGCAGGCGATAATATGCCTAATTTACGCCGTGGAGGGAGGGAGGGGGGGGGGGGGGGGAGAGAGAGGGAGAGGGGGGGAGGGAGGGGGAGAGAGAGAGAGAGAGAGAGGAGATCTTAGTGGGATAGCGCGCGGGCCGGGCGGAGCAAGCATTCGCGGTCTGGCGAGCAGCGAAGAAATACGAGCGGGCTTGATTCCATGTCGGGTGCGACCACACCAGCACTAATGCACCGGATCCCATCAGAACTCCGAAGTTAAGCGTGCTTGGGCGAGAGCAGTACTAGGATGGGTGACCTCCTGGGAAGTCCTCGTGTTGCACCCCTTTTGCTCTCCTCCCTTTTTCGTTTTGGATCGCGGTGCAACGAAGAGAACGGACAAGGGCCGTGCAACGAAGAGAATGAAGAGTAGCGCAGCGCCCGTTCAGCGGGTTCGACCCTTTCACGCGTCCGCGGAGAACTCGCTTCTTGTCCGCACAAGAACATTTCAATACGAATCAAGCGGAGGTCAACACCCACGTCAAGGCGGGTGTCCGCGGAGCCCGGGCCGCCACGTCAAGACGGGATCATGCCACCCAGCAAGGCCGCTGCGCCGTCCCGGGTAGGCGGGCTTCCGCGGAGAACTCGTTCTTAAATCGCGAAAAATCAAGCGGTAAACACCTACGAGTACTTTGGAGCGGACAAGGAATAGTCCGAACGAGTAATACTTTGGAATACCACCGGAGGAGCGGAGACAGCGAGTCAAGCATCTAGAGAAGAAATAAGGGGTTCGGAGTAGTAAGAGGCAGCGGAATGGCGTGCCAGGATACAAATGAGCGGCGAGTTGAGTAATAAGAGGCGACAGAATGACGCATCTAGGATACGAATAAGGCGGAGTAATAAGAGATGACAGGATGATGCATCTAGGACACGAATAAGGCTTGAGTAATAAGGGGCGAGACAACAGGGATGAATGCCTAGATTAGAAACCGGGAGCAGGCGATAATATGCCTAATTTACGCCGTGGAGGGAGGGAGGGGGGGGGGGGGGGAGAGAGAGAGAGAGGGGGGGGGGGAGAGAGAGAGGGAGAGAGGGAGATCTTAGTGGGATAGCGCGCGGGCCGGGCCGGAGCAAGCATTCGTGATCTGGCGAGCAGCGAAGACATACGAGCGGGCTTGATTCCATGTCGGGTGCGATCACACCAGCACTAATGCACCGGATCCCATCAGAACTCCGAAGTTAAGCGTGCTTGGGCGAGAGCAGTACTAGGATGGGTGACCTCCTGGGAAGTCCTCGTGTTGCACCCCTTTGCTCTCCCCCTCCCTTTTCGTTTTGGATCGCGGTGCAACGAAGAGAACGGACAAGGGCCGTGCGAAGAGAATGAAAAGTAGCGCAGCGCCGTTCCGGCGGTTCGACCCTTTCACGCGGCGTCCGCGGAGAACTCGCTTCTTGTCCGCACAAGAACATTTCAATACGAATCAGCGGAGGTCAACACCCACGTCAAAGGCGGGTGTCCGCGGAGCCAGCCGCCCACGTCAAGACGGGATCATGCCACCCAGCAAGGCCGCTGCGCTTCGTCCCGGGGTAGGCGGGGCTTCCGCGGAGAACTCGTTCTTTCGCCGAAAAATCAAGCGGTAAACACCTCTCAGTACTTTGGAGCGGACAAGGAATAGTCCGGAGCAGTAATACTGGAATACCACCGGAGGAGCGGAGGCAGCGAGTCAAGCATCTAGAGAAGAAATAAGGGGTTCGGAGTAGTAAGACGACGGAATGGCGTGCCAGGATACAAATGGCGGCGAGTTGAGTAATAAGAGCGACAGAATGACGCATCTAGGATACGAATAAGGCGGAGTAATAAGAGATGACAGGATGATGCATCTAGGACACGAATAAGGCTTGAGTAATAAGGGGCGAGACAACAGGGATGAATGCCTAGATTAGAAACCGGGAGCAGGCGATAATATGCCTAATTTACGCCGTGGAGGGAGGGAGGGGGGGGGGGGAGAGAGAGAGAGAGAGAGAGAGAGAGAGAGAGAGAGGGAGATCTTAGTGGGATAGCGCGCCGGGCCGGGCGGAGCAAGCATTCGCGGTCTGGCGAGCAGCGAAGAAATACGAGCGGGCTTGATTCCATGTCGGGTGCGATCACACCAGCACTAATGCACGGATCCCATCAGAACCACGAAGTTAAGCGTGCTTGGGCGAGAGCAGTACTAGGATGGGTGACCTCCTGGGAAGTCCTCGTGTTGCACCCCTTTTGCTCTCCCCCCTCCCTTTTTCGTTTTTGGATCGCGGTGCAACGAAGAGAACGGACAAGGGGCCGTGCAACGAAGAATGAAGAGTAGCGCGCGCGCCGTTCAGCGGGTTCGACCCTTTCACGCGCGTCCGCGGAGAACTCGCTTCTTGTCCGCACAAGAACATTTCAATACGAATCAAGCGGAGGTCAACACCCACGTCAAGGCGGGTGTCCGCGGAGCCAGGCCGCCACGTCAAGGCGGGATCATGCCACCCAGCAAGGCCGCTGCGCCGTCCGGGGTAGGCGGGGCTTCCGCGGAGAACTCGTTCTTCGTCGCGAAAAATCAGCGGTAAACACCTCGAGTACTTTGGAGCGGACAAGGAATAGTCGGAGCGAGTAATACTTTGGAATACCACGGAGGAGCGGAGCAGCGGAGTCAAGCATCTAGAGAAGAAATAAGGGGTTCGGAGTAGTAAGAGGCAGCGGAATGACGTGCCGGGATACAAATGGCGGCCGAGTTGAGTAATAAGAGGCGACAGAATGACGCATCTAGGATACGAATAAGGGGCGGAGTAATAAGAGATGACAGGATGATGCATCTAGGACACGAATAAGGCTTGAGTAATAAGGGGCGAGACAACAGGGATGAATGCCTAGATTAGAAACCGGGAAGCAAGCGATAATATGCCTAATTTACGCCGTGGAGGAGGGAGGGGGAGAGAGAGAGAGAGAGAGAGAGAGAGAGAGAGAGAGAGAGAGAGGAGATCTTAGTGGGATAGCGCGCCGGGCCGGGCGGAGCAAGCATTCGCGGTCTGGCGAGCAGCGAAGAAATACGAGCGGGCTTGATTCCATGTCGGGTGCGATCACACCAGCACTAATGCACGGATCCCATCAGAACTCCGAAGTTAAGCGTGCTTGGCGAGAGCAGTACTAGGATGGGTGACCTCCTGGGAAGTCCTCGTGTTGCACCCCTTTGCTCTCCCCCTCCCTTTTTCGTTTTGGATCGCGGTGCAACGAAGAACGGACAAGGGCGTGCAACGAAGAGAATGAAGAGTAGCGCGCAGCGCCCGTTCAGCGGGTTCGACCCTTTCACGCGCGGCGTCCGCGAGAACTCGCTTCTTGTCCGCACAAGAACATTTCAATACGAATCCAAGCGGAGGTCAACACCCCGTCAAGGCGGGTGTCCGCGGAGCCAGGCCGCCACGTCAAGGCGGGATCATGCCACCCAGCAAGGCCGCTGCGCTTCGTCCCGGGGTAGGCGGGGCTTCGCGGAGAACTTCGTTCTTAAATGCCGAAAAATCAAGCGGTAAACACCTCGAGTACTTTGGAGCGGACAAGGAATAGTCCGGGCAGTAATACTTTGGAATACCACCGGAGGAGCGGAGGCAGCGAGTCAAGCATCTAGAGAAGAAATAAGGGGTTCGGAGTAGTAAGAGGCACGGAATGGCGTGCCGGGATACAAATGGCGGCGAGTTGAGTAATAAGAGGCGACAGAATGACGCATCTAGGATACGAATAAGGCGGAGTAATAAGAGATGACAGGATGATGCATCTAGGACACGAATAAGGCTTGAGTAATAAGGGGCGAGACAACAGGGATGAATGCCTAGATTAGAAACCGGGGAACGAAGCGATAATATGCCTAATTTACGCCGTGGAGGGAGGGAGAGAGAGAGAGAGAGAGAGAGAGAGAGAGAGAGAGAGAGAGAGAGATCTTAGTGGGATAGCGCGCCGGGCCGGGCGGAGCAAGCATTCGCGGTCTGGCGAGCAGCGAAGAAATACGAGCGGGCTTGATTCCATGTCGGGTGCGATCACACCAGCGCTAATGCACCGGATCCCATCAGAACGCCGAAGGTAAGCGTGCTTGGGCGAGAGCAGTACTAGGATGGGTGACCTCCTGGGAAGTCCTCGTGTTGCACCCTTTGCTCTCCCCCTCCTTTTTCGTTTTGGATCGCGGTGCAACGAAGAGAACGGACAAGGGGCGTGCAACGAAGAGAATGAAGAGTAGCGCAGCGCCGTTCAGCGGGTTCGACCCTTTCACGCGCGTCGCGGAGAACTCGCTTCTTGTCCGCACAAGAACATTTCAATACGAATCAAGCGGAGGTCAACACCCCGTCAAGGCGGGTGTCCGCGGAGCCAGCCGCCCACGTCAAGGCGGGATCATGCCACCCAGCAAGGCCGCTGCGCGCCGTCCCGGGTAGGCGGGGCTTCCGCGGAGAACTCGTTCTTCGTCGCGAAAAATCAAGCGGTAAACACCTCGAGTACTTTGGAGCGGACAAGGAATAGTCCGGGCAGTAATACTTTGGAATACCACCGGAGGAGCGGAGGCAGCGAGTCAAGCATCTAGAGAAGAAATAAGGGGTTCGGAGTAGTAAGAGGCAGCGGAATGGCGTGCCGGGATACAAATGGCGGCCGAGTTGAGTAATAAGAGACGACAGAATGGCGCATCTAGGATACGAATAAGGGGCGGAGTAATAAGAGATGACAGGATGATGCATCTAGGACACGAATAAGGCTTGAGTAATAAGGGGCGAGACAACAGGGATGAATGCCTAGATTAGAAACCGGGAGCAGGCGATAATATGCCTAATTTACGCCGTGGAGGGAGGGAGGGGAGAGAGAGAGAGAGAGAGAGAGAGAGAGAGAGAGAGAGAGAGAGAGAGGAGATCTTAGTGGGATAGCGCGCCGGGCGGGCCGGAGCAAGCATTCGCGGTCTGGCGAGCAGCGAAGAAATACGAGCGGGCTTGATTCCATGTCGGGTGCGATCACACCAGCACTAATGCACCGGATCCCATCAGAACTCCGAAGTTAAGCGTGCTTGGCGAGAGCAGTACTAGGATGGGTGACCTCCTGGGAAGTCCTCGTGTTGCACCCCTTTTGCTCTCCCCCTCCCTTTTCGTTTTGGATCGCGGTGCAACGAAGAACGGACAAGGGCCGTGCAACGAAGAGAATGAAGAGTAGCGCAGCGCCGTTCAGCGGGTTCGACCCTTTCACGCGCGTCCGCGAGAACTCGCTTCTTGTCCGCACAAGAACATTTCAATACGAATCAGCGGAGGTCAACACCCACGTCAAGGCGGGTGTCCGCGGAGCCAGACGCCCACGTCAAGGCGGGATCATGCCACCCAGCAAGGCCGCTGCGCTCCGTCCCGGGGTAGGCGGGGCTTCGCGGAGAACTCGTTCTTACGTCGCCGAAAAATCAAGCGGTAAACACCTCTGAGTACTTTGGAGCGGACAAGGAATAGTCGGGCAGTAATACTTTGGAATACCACGGAGGAGCGGAGGCAGCGAGTCAAGCATCTAGAGAAGAAATAAGGGGTTCGGAGTAGTAAGAGGCAGCGGAATGGCGTGCCAGGATACAAATGGCGGCGAGTTGAGTAATAAGAGACGACAGAATGACGCATCTAGGATACGAATAAGGGCGGAGTAATAAGAGATGACAGGATGATGCATCTAGGACACGAATAAGGCTTGAGTAATAAGGGGCGAGACAACAGGGATGAATGCCTAGATTAGAAACCGGGAACGGCGATAATATGCCTAATTTACGCCGTGGAGGGAGGGAGGGAGAGAGAGAGAGAGAGAGAGAGAGAGAGAGAGAGAGAGAGAGAGAGGAGATCTTAGTGGGATAGCGCCGGGCCGGGCCGGAGCAAGCATTCGCGATCTGGCGAGCAGCGAAGAAATACGAGCGGCTTGATTCCATGTCGGGTGCGATCACACCAGCACTAATGCACGGATCCCATCAGAACTCCGAAGTTAAGCGTGCTTGGCGAGAGCAGTACTAGGATGGGTGACCTCCTGGGAAGTCCTCGTGTTGCACCTTTTGCTCTCCCCCTCCCTTTTTCGTTTTGGATCGCGGTGCAACGAAGAGAACGGACAAGGGCCGTGCAACGAAGAGAATGAAGAGTAGCGCAGCGCCGTTCAGCGGGTTCGACCCTTTCACGCGGCGTCCGCGGAGAACTCGCTTCTTGTCCGCACAAGAACATTTCAATACGAATCAAGCGGAGGTCAACACCCACGTCAAGGCGGGTGTCCGCGGAGCCAGCCGCCCACGTCAAGGCGGGATCATGCCACCCAGCAAGGCCGCTGCGCCGTCCCGGGGTAGGCGGGGCTTCGCGGAGAACTCGTTCTTCGTCGCCGAAAAATCAAGCGGTAAACACCTCGAGTACTTTGGAGCGGACAAGGAATAGTCCGGAGCAGTAATACTTTGGAATACCACCGGAGGAGCGGAGGCAGCGGAGTCAAGCATCTAGAGAAGAAATAAGGGGTTCGGAGTAGTAAGAGGCAGCGGAATGGCGTGCCGGGATACAAATGGCGGCGAGTTGAGTAATAAGAGACGACAGAATGGCGCATCTAGGATACGAATAAGGGGCGGAGTAATAAGAGATGACAGGATGATGCATCTAGGACACGAATAAGGCTTGAGTAATAAGGGGCGAGACAACAGGGATGAATGCCTAGATTAGAAACCGGGAACGGCGATAATATGCCTAATTTACGCCGTGGAGGGGAGAGAGAGAGAGGGGGGGAGAGAGAGAGAGAGAGAGAGAGAGAGAGAGGGAGATCTTAGTGGGATAGCGCGCCGGGCCCGGGCCGGAGCAAGCATTCGCGGTCTGGCGAGCAGCGAAGAAATACGAGCGGGCTTGATTCCATGTCGGGTGCGATCACACCAGCACTAATGCACCGGATCCCATCAGAACTCCGAAGTTAAGCGTGCTTGGGCGAGAGCAGTACTAGGATGGGTGACCTCCTGGGAAGTCCTCGTGTTGCACCCCTTTTGCTCTCCCCCCTCCCTTTTTCGTTTTTGGATCGCGGTGCAACGAAGAGAACGGACAAGGGGCCGTGCAACGAAGAGAATGAAGAGTAGCGCAGCGCCGTTCCGGCGGGTTCGACCCTTTCACGCGCGTCCGCGGAGAACTCGCTTCTTGTCCGCACAAGAACATTTCAATACGAATCCAAGCGGAGGTCAACACCCACGTCAAGGCGGGTGTCCGCGGAGCCCCGGGCCGCCCACGTCAAGACGGGATCATGCCACCCAGCAAGGCCGCTGCGCTTCGTCCCGGGGTAGGCGGGGCTTCCGCGGAGAACTCGTTCTTCGTCGCCGAAAAATCAAGCGGTAAACACCTACGAGTACTTTGGACCGGACAAGGAATAGTCCGGAACAGTAATACTTTGGAATACCACCGGAGGAGCGGAGGCAGCGAGTCAAGCATCTAGAGAAGAAATAAGGGGTTCGGAGTAGTAAGAGGCAGCGGAATGACGTGCCGGGATACAAATGAGCGGCGAGTTGAGTAATAAGAGACGACAGAATGACGCATCTAGGATACGAATAAGGGGCGGAGTAATAAGAGATGACAGGATGATGCATCTAGGACACGAATAAGGCTTCGAGTAATAAGGGACGAGACAACAGGGATGAATGCCTAGATTAGAAACCGGGGAACGAAGCGATAATATGCCTAATTTACGCCGTGGAGGGAGGGAGGGGAGAGAGAGAGAGAGAGAGAGAGAGAGAGAGAGAGAGAGAGGAGATCTTAGCGGGATAGCGCGCCGGGCCCGGGCCGGAGCAAGCATTCGCGGTCTGGCGAGCAGCGAAGAAATACGAGCGGGCTTGATTCCATGTCGGGTGCGATCACACCAGCACTAATGCACCGGATCCCATCAGAACTCCGAAGTTAAGCGTGCTTGGGCGAGAGCAGTACTAGGATGGGTGACCTCCTGGGAAGTCCTCGTGTTGCACCCTTTGCTCTCCCCCTCCTTTTCGTTTTGGATCGCGGTGCAACGAAGAGAACGGACAAGGGCCGTGCAACGAAGAATGAAGAGTAGCGCAGCGCCCGTTCAGCGGGTTCGACCCTTTCACGCGCGTCCGCGGAGAACTCGCTTCTTGTCCGCACAAGAACATTTCAATACGAATCAAGCGGAGGTCAACACCCACGTCAAAGGCGGGTGTCCGCGAGCCAGGCCGCACACGTCAAGACGGGATCATGCCACCCAGCAAGGCCGCTGCGCTTCGTCCCCGGCTAGGCGGCGCTTCCGCGGAGAACTCGTTCTTCGACGCCGAAAAATCAACCAGTAAACACCTACTAGTACTTTGGAACGGACAAGGAATAGTCCGGAACGAGTAATACTTTGGAATACCACCGGAGGAGCGGAGACGACGGAGTCAAGCATCTAGAGAAGAAATAAGGGGTTCGGAGTAGTAAGACGACGGAATGACGTGCCGGGATACAAATGAGCGGCGAGTTGAGTAATAAGAGACGACAGAATGACGCATCTAGGATACGAATAAGGCGGAGTAATAAGAGATGACAGGATGATGCATCTAGGACACGAATAAGGCTTGAGTAATAAGGGACGAGACAACAGGGATGAATGCCTAGATTAGAAACCGGGGAACGAAGCGATAATATGCCTAATTTACGCCGTGGAGGGAGGGAGGGGGGGGGGGGGAGAGAGAGAGAGAGAGGGGGGGAGAGAGAGAGAGAGAGAGAGAGAGAGAGAGAGGGGGAGCTTAGTGGGATAGCGCGCCGGGCCCGGGCCGGAGCAAGCATTCGCGGTCTGGCGAGCAGCGAAGAAATACGAGCGGGCTTGATTCCATGTCGGGTGCGATCACACCAGCACTAATGCACCGGATCCCATCAGAACTCCGAAGTTAAGCGTGCTTGGGCGAGAGCAGTACTAGGATGGGTGACCTCCTGGGAAGTCCTCGTGTTGCACCCCTTTTGCTCTCCCCCCTCCCTTTTTCGTTTTTGGATCGCGGTGCAACGAAGAGAACGGACAAGGGGCCGTGCAACGAAGAGAATGAAGAGTAGCGCAGCGCCGTTCCGGCGGGTTCGACCCTTTCACGCGCGTCCGCGGAGAACTCGCTTCTTGTCCGCACAAGAACATTTCAATACGAATCAGCGGAGGTCAACACCACGCCAAGGCGGGTGTCCGCGGAGCCCAGGCCGCCCACGTCAAGACGGGATCATGCCACCCAGCAAGGCCGCTGCGCTTCGTCCCGGGGTAGGCGGGGCTTCCGCGGAGAACTCGTTCTTCGTCGCCGAAAAATCAAGCGGTAAACACCTACGAGTACTTTGGAACGGACAAGGAATAGTCCGGAACGAGTAATACTTTGGAATACCACCGGAGGAGCGGAGACGACGGAGTCAAGCATCTAGAGAAGAAATAAGGGTTCGGAGTAGTAAGAGACGACGGAATGACGTGCCGGGATACAAATGAGCGGCGAGTTGAGTAATAAGAGACGACAGAATGACGCATCTAGGATACGAATAAGGGGCGGAGTAATAAGAGATGACAGGATGATGCATCTAGGACACGAATAAGGCTTCGAGTAATAAGGGACGAGACAACAGGGATGAATGCCTAGATTAGAAACCGGGGAACGAAGCGATAATATGCCTAATTTACGCCGTGGAGGGAGGGAGGGGGGGGGGGGAGAGAGAGAGAGAGAGGGGGGGGGGGAGAGAGAGAGAGAGAGAGAGAGAGAGAGGGGGAGCTGAGGGGGGGAGCGCGCGGGGCGCGGGGGGGGGCGAGCGTTCGCGGTCTGGCGAGCAGCGAAGAAATACGAGCGGGCTTGATTCCATGTCGGGTGCGATCACACCAGCACTAATGCACCGGATCCCATCAGAACTCCGAAGTTAAGCGTGCTTGGGCGAGAGCAGTACTAGGATGGGTGACCTCCTGGGAAGTCCTCGTGTTGCACCCCTTTTGCTCTCCCCCCTCCCTTTTTCGTTTTTGGATCGCGGTGCAACGAAGAGAACGGACAAGGGGCCGTGCAACGAAGAGAATGAAGAGTAGCGCAGCGCCGTTCCGGCGGGTTCGACCCTTTCACGCGCGTCCGCGGAGAACTCGCTTCTTGTCCGCACAAGAACATTTCAATACGAATCCAAGCGGAGGTCAACACCCACGTCAAGGCGGGTGTCCGCGGAGCCCCGGGCCGCCCACGTCAAGACGGGATCATGCCACCCAGCAAGGCCGCTGCGCTTCGTCCCGGGGTAGGCGGGGCTTCCGCGGAGAACTCGTTCTTCGTCGCCGAAAAATCAAGCGGTAAACACCTACGAGTACTTTGGAACGGACAAGGAATAGTCCGGAACGAGTAATACTTTGGAATACCACCGGAGGAGCGGAGACGACGGAGTCAAGCATCTAGAGAAGAAATAAGGGGTTCGGAGTAGTAAGAGACGACGGAATGACGTGCCCGGGATACAAATGAGCGGCCGAGTTGAGTAATAAGAGACGACAGAATGACGCATCTAGGATACGAATAAGGGGCGGAGTAATAAGAGATGACAGGATGATGCATCTAGGACACGAATAAGGCTTCGAGTAATAAGGGACGAGACAACAGGGATGAATGCCTAGATTAGAAACCGGGGAACGAAGCGATAATATGCCTAATTTACGCCGTGGAGGGAGGGAGGGGGGGGGGGAGAGAGAGAGAGAGAGGGGGGGAGAGAGAGAGAGAGAGAGAGAGAGAGAGAGGGAGAGCTTAGTGGGAGAGCGCGCGGGGCGCGGGCCGGGGCGAGCATTCGCGGGCTGGCGAGCGGCGAAGAAAGACGAGCGGGCGTGATTCCATGTCGGGTGCGAGCACACCAGCACTAATGCACCGGATCCCATCAGAACTCCGAAGTTAAGCGTGCTTGGGCGAGAGCAGTACTAGGATGGGTGACCTCCTGGGAAGTCCTCGTGTTGCACCCCTTTTGCTCTCCCCCCTCCCTTTTTCGTTTTTGGATCGCGGTGCAACGAAGAGAACGGACAAGGGGCCGTGCAACGAAGAGAATGAAGAGTAGCGCAGCGCCGTTCCGGCGGGTTCGACCCTTTCACGCGCGTCCGCGGAGAACTCGCTTCTTGTCCGCACAAGAACATTTCAATACGAATCCAAGCGGAGGTCAACACCCACGTCAAGGCGGGTGTCCGCGGAGCCCCGGGCCGCCCACGTCAAGACGGGATCATGCCACCCAGCAAGGCCGCTGCGCTTCGTCCCGGGGTAGGCGGGGCTTCCGCGGAGAACTCGTTCTTCGTCGCCGAAAAATCAAGCGGTAAACACCTACGAGTACTTTGGAACGGACAAGGAATAGTCCGGAACGAGTAATACTTTGGAATACCACCGGAGGAGCGGAGACGACGGAGTCAAGCATCTAGAGAAGAAATAAGGGGTTCGGAGTAGTAAGAGACGACGGAATGACGTGCCCGGGATACAAATGAGCGGCCGAGTTGAGTAATAAGAGACGACAGAATGACGCATCTAGGATACGAATAAGGGGCGGAGTAATAAGAGATGACAGGATGATGCATCTAGGACACGAATAAGGCTTCGAGTAATAAGGGACGAGACAACAGGGATGAATGCCTAGATTAGAAACCGGGGAACGAAGCGATAATATGCCTAATTTACGCCGTGGAGGGAGGGAGGGAGAGGGAGAGAGGGGGGGAGAGAGAGAGAGAGAGAGAGAGAGAGAGAGGGAGATCTTAGTGGGATAGCGCGCCGGGCCCGGGCCGGAGCAAGCATTCGCGGTCTGGCGAGCAGCGAAGAAATACGAGCGGGCTTGATTCCATGTCGGGTGCGATCACACCAGCACTAATGCACCGGATCCCATCAGAACTCCGAAGTTAAGCGTGCTTGGGCGAGAGCAGTACTAGGATGGGTGACCTCCTGGGAAGTCCTCGTGTTGCACCCCTTTTGCTCTCCCCCCTCCCTTTTTCGTTTTTGGATCGCGGTGCAACGAAGAGAACGGACAAGGGGCCGTGCAACGAAGAGAATGAAGAGTAGCGCAGCGCCGTTCCGGCGGTTCGACCCTTTCACGCTGCGTCCGCTGAGAACTCGCTTCTTGTCCGCACAAGAACATTTCAATACGAATCCAAGCGGAGGTCAACACCCACGCCAAGGCGGGTGTCCGCGAGCCCGGCCGCCCACGCCAAGACGGGATCATGCCACCCAGCAAGGCCGCTGCGCCGTCCCGGGTAGGCGGGCTTCGCGAGAACTCGTTCTTCGTCGCCAAAAATCAAGCGGTAAACACCTACGAGTACTTTGGAACGGACAAGGAATAGTCCGGAACGAGTAATACTTTGGAATACCACCGGAGGAGCGGAGACGACGGAGTCAAGCATCTAGAGAAGAAATAAGGGGTTCGGAGTAGTAAGAGACGACGGAATGACGTGCCCGGGATACAAATGAGCGGCCGAGTTGAGTAATAAGAGACGACAGAATGACGCATCTAGGATACGAATAAGGGGCGGAGTAATAAGAGATGACAGGATGATGCATCTAGGACACGAATAAGGCTTCGAGTAATAAGGGACGAGACAACAGGGATGAATGCCTAGATTAGAAACCGGGGAACGAAGCGATAATATGCCTAATTTACGCCGTGGAGGGAGGGAGAGGGGGAGAGAGAGAGAGAGAGAGAGAGAGAGAGAGAGAGAGAGAGGGAGATCTTAGTGGGATAGCGCGCCGGGCCCGGGCCGGAGCAAGCATTCGCGGTCTGGCGAGCAGCGAAGAAATACGAGCGGGCTTGATTCCATGTCGGGTGCGATCACACCAGCACTAATGCACCGGATCCCATCAGAACTCCGAAGTTAAGCGTGCTTGGGCGAGAGCAGTACTAGGATGGGTGACCTCCTGGGAAGTCCTCGTGTTGCACCCCTTTTGCTCTCCCCCCTCCCTTTTTCGTTTTTGGATCGCGGTGCAACGAAGAGAACGGACAAGGGGCCGTGCAACGAAGAGAATGAAGAGTAGCGCAGCGCCGTTCCGGCGGGTTCGACCCTTTCACGCGCGTCCGCGGAGAACTCGCTTCTTGTCCGCACAAGAACATTTCAATACGAATCCAAGCGGAGGTCAACACCCACGTCAAGGCGGGTGTCCGCGGAGCCCCGGGCCGCCCACGTCAAGACGGGATCATGCCACCCAGCAAGGCCGCTGCGCTTCGTCCCGGGGTAGGCGGGGCTTCCGCGGAGAACTCGTTCTTCGTCGCCGAAAAATCAAGCGGTAAACACCTACGAGTACTTTGGAACGGACAAGGAATAGTCCGGAACGAGTAATACTTTGGAATACCACCGGAGGAGCGGAGACGACGGAGTCAAGCATCTAGAGAAGAAATAAGGGGTTCGGAGTAGTAAGAGACGACGGAATGACGTGCCCGGGATACAAATGAGCGGCCGAGTTGAGTAATAAGAGACGACAGAATGACGCATCTAGGATACGAATAAGGGGCGGAGTAATAAGAGATGACAGGATGATGCATCTAGGACACGAATAAGGCTTCGAGTAATAAGGGACGAGACAACAGGGATGAATGCCTAGATTAGAAACCGGGGAACGAAGCGATAATATGCCTAATTTACGCCGTGGAGGGAGGGAGAGAGAGGGAGAGAGAGGGAGAGGGAGAGAGAGAGAGAGAGAGAGAGAGAGAGGGAGATCTTAGTGGGATAGCGCGCCGGGCCCGGGCCGGAGCAAGCATTCGCGGTCTGGCGAGCAGCGAAGAAATACGAGCGGGCTTGATTCCATGTCGGTGCGATCACACCAGCACTAATGCACCGGATCCCATCAGAACTCCGGTTAAGCGTGCTTGGGCGAGAGCAGTACTAGGATGGTTGACCTCCTGGGAAGTCCTCGTGTTGCACCCCTTTTGCTCGCCCCCCTCCCTTTTTCGTTTTTGGATCGCGGTGCAACGAAGAGAACGGACAAGGGGCCGTGCAACGAAGAGAATGAAGAGTAGCGCAGCGCCGTTCCGGCGGGTTCGACCCTTTCACGCGCGTCCGCGGAGAACTCGCTTCTTGTCCGCACAAGAACATTTCAATACGAATCCAAGCGGAGGTCAACACCCACGTCAAGGCGGGTGTCCGCGGAGCCCCGGGCCGCCCACGTCAAGACGGGATCATGCCACCCAGCAAGGCCGCTGCGCTTCGTCCCGGGGTAGGCGGGGCTTCCGCGGAGAACTCGTTCTTCGTCGCCGAAAAATCAAGCGGTAAACACCTACGAGTACTTTGGAACGGACAAGGAATAGTCCGGAACGAGTAATACTTTGGAATACCACCGGAGGAGCGGAGACGACGGAGTCAAGCATCTAGAGAAGAAATAAGGGGTTCGGAGTAGTAAGAGACGACGGAATGACGTGCCCGGGATACAAATGAGCGGCCGAGTTGAGTAATAAGAGACGACAGAATGACGCATCTAGGATACGAATAAGGGGCGGAGTAATAAGAGATGACAGGATGATGCATCTAGGACACGAATAAGGCTTCGAGTAATAAGGGACGAGACAACAGGGATGAATGCCTAGATTAGAAACCGGGGAACGAAGCGATAATATGCCTAATTTACGCCGTGGAGGGAGGGAGGAGAGAGAGAGAGAGAGGGGAGAGAGAGAGAGAGAGAGAGAGAGAGAGAGGGAGATCTTAGTGGGATAGCGCGCCGGGCCCGGGCCGGAGCAAGCATTCGCGGTCTGGCGAGCAGCGAAGAAATACGAGCGGGCTTGATTCCATGTCGGGTGCGATCACACCAGCACTAATGCACCGGATCCCATCAGAACTCCGAAGTTAAGCGTGCTTGGGCGAGAGCAGTACTAGGATGGGTGACCTCCTGGGAAGTCCTCGTGTTGCACCCCTTTGCTCTCCCTCCCTTTTCGTTTTGGATCGCGGTGCAACGAAGAGAACGGACAAGGGGCCGTGCAACGAAGAGAATGAAGAGTAGCGCAGCGCCGTTCCGGCGGGTTCGACCCTTTCACGCGCGTCCGCGGAGAACTCGCTTCTTGTCCGCACAAGAACATTTCAATACGAATCCAAGCGGAGGTCAACACACACGCCAAGGCGGGTGTCCGCGGAGCCAGCCGCCACGTCAAGACGGGATCATGCCACCCAGCAAGGCCGCTGCGCTTCGTCCCGGGGTAGGCGGGGCTTCCGCGGAGAACTCGTTCTTCGTCGCCGAAAAATCAAGCGGTAAACACCTACGAGTACTTTGGAACGGACAAGGAATAGTCCGGAACGAGTAATACTTTGGAATACCACCGGAGGAGCGGAGACGACGGAGTCAAGCATCTAGAGAAGAAATAAGGGTTCGGAGTAGTAAGAGACGACGGAATGACGTGCCCGGGATACAAATGAGCGGCCGAGTTGAGTAATAAGAGACGACAGAATGACGCATCTAGGATACGAATAAGGGGCGGAGTAATAAGAGATGACAGGATGATGCATCTAGGACACGAATAAGGCTTCGAGTAATAAGGGACGAGACAACAGGGATGAATGCCTAGATTAGAAACCGGGGAACGAAGCGATAATATGCCTAATTTACGCCGTGGAGGGAGAGGGGGGGAGAGGGGGGGAGAGAGAGAGAGAGAGAGAGAGAGAGAGAGAGAGGGAGATCTTAGTGGGATAGCGCGCCGGGCCCGGGCCGGAGCAAGCATTCGCGGTCTGGCGAGCAGCGAAGAAATACGAGCGGGCTTGATTCCATGTCGGGTGCGATCACACCAGCACTAATGCACCGGATCCCATCAGAACTCCGAAGTTAAGCGTGCTTGGGCGAGAGCAGTACTAGGATGGGTGACCTCCTGGGAAGTCCTCGTGTTGCACCCCTTTTGCTCTCCCCCCTCCCTTTTTCGTTTTTGGATCGCGGTGCAACGAAGAGAACGGACAAGGGCGTGCAACGAAGAGAATGAAGAGAGTAGCGCAGCGCCGTTCCGCGGGTTCGACCCTTTCACGCGCGGCGTCCGCGAGAACTCGCTTCTTGTCCGCACAAGAACATTTCAATACGAATCCAAGCGGAGGTCAACACCACGCCAAGGCGGGTGTCCGCGGAGCCCGGGCCGCCCACGTCAAGACGGGATCATGCCACCCAGCAAGGCCGCTGCGCTTCGTCCCGGGGTAGGCGGGGCTTCCGCGGAGAACTCGTTCTTCGTCGCCGAAAAATCAAGCGGTAAACACCTACGAGTACTTTGGAACGGACAAGGAATAGTCCGAACGAGTAATACTTTGGAATACCACCGAGGAGCGGAGACGACGGAGTCAAGCATCTAGAGAAGAAATAAGGGGTTCGGAGTAGTAAGAGACGACGGAATGACGTGCCGGGATACAAATGAGCGGCGAGTTGAGTAATAAGAGACGACAGAATGACGATCTAGGATACGAATAAGGGGCGGAGTAATAAGAGATGACAGGATGATGCATCTAGGACACGAATAAGGCTTCGAGTAATAAGGGACGAGACAACAGGGATGAATGCCTAGATTAGAAACCGGGGAACGAAGCGATAATATGCCTAATTTACGCCGTGGAGGGAGGGAGGGGGAGAGAGAGAGAGAGAGAGAGAGAGAGAGAAAGAGAGAGCGAGAGAGAGGCAGAGCTTAGTGGGATAGCGCGCCGGGCCCGGGCCGGAGCAAGCATTCGCGGTCTGGCGAGCAGCGAAGAAATACGAGCGGGCTTGATTCCATGTCGGGTGCGATCACACCAGCACTAATGCACCGGATCCCATCAGAACTCCGAAGTTAAGCGTGCTTGGGCGAGAGCAGTACTAGGATGGGTGACCTCCTGGGAAGTCCTCGTGTTGCACCTTTGCTCTCCTCCCTTTTTCGTTTTTGGATCGCGTGCAACGAAGAGAACGGACAAGGGCGTGCAACGAAGAGAATGAAGAGTAGCGCAGCGCCGCTCCGCGGGTTCGACCCTTTCACGCGCGTCCGCGGAGAACTCGCTTCTTGTCCGCACAAGAACATTTCAATACGAATCAAGCGGAGGTCAACACCCACGCCAAGGCGGGTGTCCGCGAGCCCGGGCCGCCCACGCCAAGACGGGATCATGCCACCCAGCAAGGCCGCTGCGCCGTCCCGGGTAGGCGGGGCTTCGCGGAGAACTCGTTCTTCGTCGCCAAAAATCAAGCGGTAAACACCTACGAGTACTTTGGAACGGACAAGGAATAGTCCGAACGAGTAATACTTTGGAATACCACCGGAGGAGCGGAGACGACGGAGTCAAGCATCTAGAGAAGAAATAAGGGGTTCGGAGTAGTAAGAGACGACGGAATGACGTGCCCGGGATACAAATGAGCGGCCGAGTTGAGTAATAAGAGACGACAGAATGACGATCTAGGATACGAATAAGGGCGGAGTAATAAGAGATGACAGGATGATGCATCTAGGACACGAATAAGGCTTCGAGTAATAAGGGACGAGACAACAGGGATGAATGCCTAGATTAGAAACCGGGGAACGAAGCGATAATATGCCTAATTTACGCCGTGGAGGGAGGGAGGGGGGGGGGGGGGGGGGGAGAGAGGGAGAGAGAGAGAGGGAGAGAGAGGAGATCTTAGTGGGATAGCGCGCCGGGCCGGGCCGAGCAAGCATTCGCGGTCTGGCGAGCAGCGAAGAAATACGAGCGGGCTTGATTCCATGTCGGGTGCGATCACACCAGCACTAATGCACCGGATCCCATCAGAACTCCGAAGTTAAGCGTGCTTGGGCGAGAGCAGTACTAGGATGGGTGACCTCCTGGGAAGTCCTCGTGTTGCACCCCTTTTGCTCTCCCCCCTCCCTTTTTCGTTTTTGGATCGCGGTGCAACGAAGAGAACGGACAAGGGGCCGTGCAACGAAGAGAATGAAGAGTAGCGCAGCGCCGTTCCGGCGGGTTCGACCCTTTCACGCGCGGCGTCGCTGAGAACTCGCTTCTTGTCCGCACAAGAACATTTCAATACGAATCCAAGCGGAGGTCAACACCCACGCCAAGGCGGGTGTCCGCGGAGCCCGCCGCCACGCCAAGACGGGATCATGCCACCCAGCAAGGCCGCTGCGCCGTCCCGGGTAGGCGGGGCTTCGCGAGAACTCGTTCTTCGCCGAAAAATCAAGCGGTAAACACCTACGAGTACTTTGGAACGGACAAGGAATAGTCCGAACGAGTAATACTTTGGAATACCACCGAGGAGCGGAGACGACGGAGTCAAGCATCTAGAGAAGAAATAAGGGGTTCGGAGTAGTAAGAGACGACGGAATGACGTGCCGGGATACAAATGAGCGCCGAGTTGAGTAATAAGAGACGACAGAATGACGATCTAGGATACGAATAAGGGCGGAGTAATAAGAGATGACAGGATGATGCATCTAGGACACGAATAAGGCTTCGAGTAATAAGGGACGAGACAACAGGGATGAATGCCTAGATTAGAAACCGGGGAACGAAGCGATAATATGCCTAATTTACGCCGTGGAGGGAGGAGGGGGAGAGAGAGAGAGAGGGGGGGGGAGAGAGAGAGAGAGAGAGAGAGAGAGAGGGAGATCTTAGTGGGATAGCGCGCCGGGCCCGGGCCGGAGCAAGCATTCGCGGTCTGGCGAGCAGCGAAGAAATACGAGCGGGCTTGATTCCATGTCGGGTGCGATCACACCAGCACTAATGCACCGGATCCCAGCAGAACTCCGGTTAAGCGTGCTTGGGCGAGAGCAGTACTAGGATGGGTGACCTCCTGGGAAGTCCTCGTGTTGCACCCTTTGCTCTCCCCTCCCTTTTTCGTTTTGGATCGCGGTGCAACGAAGAGAACGGACAAGGGCGTGCAACGAAGAGAATGAAGAGTAGCGCAGCGCCGTTCCGGCGGTTCGACCCTTTCACGCGGCGTCCGCTGGAGAACTCGCTTCTTGTCCGCACAAGAACATTTCAATACGAATCCAAGCGGAGGTCAACACCCACGCCAAGGCGGGTGTCCGCGGAGCCCGCCGCCCACGCCAAGACGGGATCATGCCACCCAGCAAGGCCGCTGCGCCGTCCCGGGTAGGCGGGCTTCGCGGAGAACTCGCTTCGTCGCCCAAAAATCAAGCGGTAAACACCTACGAGTACTTTGGAACGGACAAGGAATAGTCCGGAACGAGTAATACTTTGGAATACCACCGGAGGAGCGGAGACGACGGAGTCAAGCATCTAGAGAAGAAATAAGGGGTTCGGAGTAGTAAGAGACGACGGAATGACGTGCCCGGGATACAAATGAGCGCCGAGTTGAGTAATAAGAGACGACAGAATGACGATCTAGGATACGAATAAGGGCGGAGTAATAAGAGATGACAGGATGATGCATCTAGGACACGAATAAGGCTTCGAGTAATAAGGGACGAGACAACAGGGATGAATGCCTAGATTAGAAACCGGGGAACGAAGCGATAATATGCCTAATTTACGCCGTGGAGGGAGGGAGGGGGGGGGGGGGGAGGGAGAGGGAGAGGGGGGGGGGGGGGGAGGGAGAGAGAGGGAGAGAGAGAGGAGATCTTAGTGGGATAGCGCGCGGGCCCGGCCGGAGCAAGCATTCGCGGTCTGGCGAGCAGCGAAGAAATACGAGCGGGCTTGATTCCATGTCGGTGCGATCACACCAGCACTAATGCACCGGATCCCATCAGAACTCCGAAGTTAAGCGTGCTTGGGCGAGAGCAGTACTAGGATGGGTGACCTCCTGGGAAGTCCTCGTGTTGCACCCCTTTTGCTCTCCCCCCTCCCTTTTTCGTTTTTGGATCGCGGTGCAACGAAGAGAACGGACAAGGGGCCGTGCAACGAAGAGAATGAAGAGTAGCGCAGCGCCGTTCCGGCGGGTTCGACCCTTTCACGCGCGTCCGCGGAGAACTCGCTTCTTGTCCGCACAAGAACATTTCAATACGAATCCAAGCGGAGGTCAACATCGACGCCAAGGCGGGTGTCCGCGAGCCCAGCCGCCCACGTCAAGACGGGATCATGCCACCCAGCAAGGCCGCTGCGCTTCGTCCCGGGGTAGGCGGGGCTTCCGCGGAGAACTCGTTCTTCGTCGCCGAAAAATCAAGCGGTAAACACCTACGAGTACTTTGGAACGGACAAGGAATAGTCCGGAACGAGTAATACTTTGGAATACCACCGGAGGAGCGGAGACGACGGAGTCAAGCATCTAGAGAAGAAATAAGGGGTTCGGAGTAGTAAGAGACGACGGAATGACGTGCCGGGATACAAATGAGCGCCGAGTTGAGTAATAAGAGACGACAGAATGACGCATCTAGGATACGAATAAGGGGCGGAGTAATAAGAGATGACAGGATGATGCATCTAGGACACGAATAAGGCTTCGAGTAATAAGGGACGAGACAACAGGGATGAATGCCTAGATTAGAAACCGGGGAACGAAGCGATAATATGCCTAATTTACGCCGTGGAGGGAGGGAGGGGAGAGAGAGAGAGAGAGGGAGAGAGAGAGAGAGAGAGAGAGAGAGAGGGAGATCTTAGTGGGATAGCGCGCGGGCCCGGGCCGAGCAAGCATCCGCGGTCTGGCGAGCAGCGAAGAAACACGAGCGGGCTTGATTCCATGCCGGGTGCGATCACACCAGCACTAATGCACCCGATCCCATCAGAACTCCGGTTAAGCGTGCTTGGGCGAGAGCAGTACTAGGATGGGTGACCTCCTGGGAAGTCCTCGTGTTGCACCCTTTTGCTCTCCTCCCTTTTTCGTTTTGGATCGCGGTGTGCGAAGAGAACGGACAAGGGGCCGTGCAACGAAGAGAATGAAGAGTAGCGCAGCGCCGTTCCGGCGGGTTCGACCCTTTCACGCGCGTCCGCGGAGAACTCGCTTCTTGTCCGCACAAGAACATTTCAATACGAATCCAAGCGGAGGTCAACACCCACGTCAAGGCGGGTGTCCGCGAGCCCGGGCCGCCACGCCAAGACGGGATCATGCCACCCAGCAAGGCCGCTGCGCCGTCCCGGGTAGGCGGGCTTCCGCGGAGAACTCGTTCTTCGTCGCCAAAAATCAAGCGGTAAACACCTACGAGTACTTTGGAACGGACAAGGAATAGTCCGGAACGAGTAATACTTTGGAATACCACCGGAGGAGCGGAGACGACGGAGTCAAGCATCTAGAGAAGAAATAAGGGGTTCGGAGTAGTAAGAGACGACGGAATGACGTGCCCGGGATACAAATGAGCGGCCGAGTTGAGTAATAAGAGACGACAGAATGACGCATCTAGGATACGAATAAGGGGCGGAGTAATAAGAGATGACAGGATGATGCATCTAGGACACGAATAAGGCTTCGAGTAATAAGGGACGAGACAACAGGGATGAATGCCTAGATTAGAAACCGGGGAACGAAGCGATAATATGCCTAATTTACGCCGTGGAGGGAGGGGAGAGAGAGAGAGAGAGAGAGAGAGAGAGAGAGAGAGAGAGAGAGAGAGAGAGAGAGGGAGATCTTAGTGGGATAGCGCGCCGGGCCCGGGCCGGAGCAAGCATTCGCGGTCTGGCGAGCAGCGAAGAAATACGAGCGGGCTTGATTCCATGTCGGGTGCGATCACACCAGCACTAATGCACCGGATCCCATCAGAACTCCGAAGTTAAGCGTGCTTGGGCGAGAGCAGTACTAGGATGGGTGACCTCCTGGGAAGTCCTCGTGTTGCACCCTTTGCTCTCCCTCCCTTTTCGTTTTGGATCGCGGTGCGAAGAGAACGGACAAGGGCGTGCAACGAAGAGAATGAAGAGTAGCGCAGCGCCGTTCCGGGTTCGACCCTTTCACGCGGCGTCCGCGGAGAACTCGCTTCTTGTCCGCACAAGAACATTTCAATACGAATCAAGCGGAGGTCAACACCCACGCCAGGCGGGTGTCCGCGAGCCCCGGGCCGCCACGCCAAGACGGGATCATGCCACCCAGCAAGGCCGCTGCGCCGTCCCGGTAGGCGGGCTTCCGCGGAGAACTCGTTCTTCGTCGCGAAAAATCAAGCGGTAAACACCTACGAGTACTTTGGAACGGACAAGGAATAGTCCGAACGAGTAATACTTTGGAATACCACCGAGGAGCGGAGACGACGGAGTCAAGCATCTAGAGAAGAAATAAGGGTTCGAGTAGTAAGAGACGACGGAATGACGTGCCGGGATACAAATGAGCGGCGAGTTGAGTAATAAGAGACGACAGAATGACGCATCTAGGATACGAATAAGGGGCGGAGTAATAAGAGATGACAGGATGATGCATCTAGGACACGAATAAGGCTTCGAGTAATAAGGGACGAGACAACAGGGATGAATGCCTAGATTAGAAACCGGGGAACGAAGCGATAATATGCCTAATTTACGCCGTGGAGGGAGGGAGGGGGGGGGGGGGGAGAGAGAGAGAGAGAGAGAGAGAGAGAGAGAGAGAGAGAGGGAGATCTTAGTGGGATAGCGCGCCGGGCCCGGGCCGGAGCAAGCATTCGCGGTCTGGCGAGCAGCGAAGAAATACGAGCGGGCTTGATTCCATGTCGGGTGCGATCACACCAGCACTAATGCACCGGATCCCATCAGAACTCCGAAGTTAAGCGTGCTTGGGCGAGAGCAGTACTAGGATGGGTGACCTCCTGGGAAGTCCTCGTGTTGCACCCCTTTTGCTCTCCCCCCTCCCTTTTTCGTTTTTGGATCGCGGTGCAACGAAGAGAACGGACAAGGGGCCGTGCAACGAAGAGAATGAAGAGTAGCGCAGCGCCGTTCCGGCGGGTTCGACCCTTTCACGCGCGTCCGCGGAGAACTCGCTTCTTGTCCGCACAAGAACATTTCAATACGAATCAAGCGGAGGTCAACACCACGCCAAGGCGGGTGTCCGCGGAGCCCGGGCGCCCACGCCAAGACGGGATCATGCCACCCAGCAAGGCCGCTGCGCCGTCCCGGGTAGGCGGGCTTCGCGGAGAACTCGTTCTTCGTCGAAAAATCAAGCGGTAAACACCTACGAGTACTTTGGAACGGACAAGGAATAGTCCGAACGAGTAATACTTTGGAATACCACCGAGGAGCGGAGACGACGGAGTCAAGCATCTAGAGAAGAAATAAGGGTTCGGAGTAGTAAGAGACGACGGAATGACGTGCCCGGGATACAAATGAGCGGCCGAGTTGAGTAATAAGAGACGACAGAATGACGCATCTAGGATACGAATAAGGGGCGGAGTAATAAGAGATGACAGGATGATGCATCTAGGACACGAATAAGGCTTCGAGTAATAAGGGACGAGACAACAGGGATGAATGCCTAGATTATAAACCGGGAACGGCGATAATATGCCTAATTTACGCCGTGGAGGAGGGAGGGAGAGAGAGAGAGAGAGAGAGAGAGAGAGAGAGAGAGAGAGAGAGAGAGAGGAGATCTTAGTGGGATAGCGCGCGGGCCCGGCCGGAGCAAGCATTCGCGGTCTGGCGAGCAGCGAAGAAATACGAGCGGGCTTGATTCCATGTCGGGTGCGATCACACCAGCACTAATGCACCGGATCCCATCAGAACTCCGAAGTTAAGCGTGCTTGGGCGAGAGCAGTACTAGGATGGGTGACCTCCTGGGAAGTCCTCGTGTTGCACCCCTTTTGCTCTCCCCCCTCCCTTTTTCGTTTTGGATCGCGGTGCAACGAAGAGAACGGACAAGGGCGTGCAACGAAGAGAATGAAGAGTAGCGCAGCGCCGTTCCGCGGGTTCGACCCTTTCACGCGTCCGCGAGAACTCGCTTCTTGTCCGCACAAGAACATTTCAATACGAATCAAGCGGAGGTCAACACCCACGCCAAGGCGGGTGTCCGCGGAGCCCGGCCGCCCACGCCAAGACGGGATCATGCCACCCAGCAAGGCCGCTGCGCCGTCCCGGGTAGGCGGGCTTCCGCGGAGAACTCGCTTCGTCGCGAAAAATCAAGCGGTAAACACCTACGAGTACTTTGGAACGGACAAGGAATAGTCCGGAACGAGTAATACTTTGGAATACCACCGGAGGAGCGGAGACGACGGAGTCAAGCATCTAGAGAAGAAATAAGGGGTTCGGAGTAGTAAGAGACGACGGAATGACGTGCCGGGATACAAATGAGCGGCGAGTTGAGTAATAAGAGACGACAGAATGACGATCTAGGATACGAATAAGGGCGGAGTAATAAGAGATGACAGGATGATGCATCTAGGACACGAATAAGGCTTGAGTAATAAGGGACGAGACAACAGGGATGAATGCCTAGATTAGAAACCGGGAACGGCGATAATATGCCTAATTTACGCCGTGGAGGAGGGAGGGGGAGAGAGAGAGAGAGAGGGAGAGAGAGAGAGAGAGAGAGAGAGAGAGAGAGGAGATCTTAGTGGGATAGCGCGCGGGCCGGGCGGAGCAAGCATTCGCGGTCTGGCGAGCAGCGAAGAAATACGAGCGGGCTTGATTCCATGTCGGGTGCGATCACACCAGCACTAATGCACCGGATCCCATCAGAACTCCGGTTAAGCGTGCTTGGCGAGAGCAGTACTAGGATGGGTGACCTCCTGGGAAGTCCTCGTGTTGCACCTTTTGCTCTCCCCTCCCTTTTCGTTTTGGATCGCGGTGCAACGAAGAACGGACAAGGGCCGTGCAACGAAGAGAATGAAGAGTAGCGCAGCGCCGTTCGGCGGGTTCGACCCTTTCACGCGGCGTCCGCGAGAGAACTCGCTTCTTGTCCGCACAAGAACATTTCAATACGAATCAAGCGGAGGTCAACACCCACGCCAAGGCGGGTGTCCGCGGAGCCCGGCCGCCCACGCCAAGACGGGATCATGCCACCCAGCAAGGCCGCTGCGCCGTCCCGGGTAGGCGGGCTTCGCGGAGAACTCGTTCTTCGTCGCGAAAAATCAAGCGGTAAACACCTACGAGTACTTTGGAACGGACAAGGAATAGTCCGAACGAGTAATACTTTGGAATACCACCGAGGAGCGGAGACGACGGAGTCAAGCATCTAGAGAAGAAATAAGGGGTTCGGAGTAGTAAGAGACGACGGAATGACGTGCCGGGATACAAATGAGCGCCGAGTTGAGTAATAAGAGACGACAGAATGACGATCTAGGATACGAATAAGGGGCGGAGTAATAAGAGATGACAGGATGATGCATCTAGGACACGAATAAGGCTTCGAGTAAGAAGGGACGATACAACAGGGAGGAAGGCCTAGATTATAAACCGGGGAACGAAGCGGTAATATGCCTAATGTACGCCGGGGAGGGAGGGAGGGGAGAGAGAGAGAGAGAGAGAGAGAGAGAGAGAGAGAGAGAGAGAGAGGAGATCTTAGTGGGATAGCGCGCCGGGCCGGCGCAAGCATTCGCGGTCCGGGGAGCCGCGAAGAAATACGAGCGGGCTTGATTCCATGTCGGGTGCGATCACACCAGCACTAATGCACCGGATCCCATCAGAACTCCGAAGTTAAGCGTGCTTGGGCGAGAGCAGTACTAGGATGGGTGACCTCCTGGGAAGTCCTCGTGTTGCACCCCTTTTGCTCTCCCCCCTCCCTTTTTCGTTTTTGGATCGCGGTGCAACGAAGAGAACGGACAAGGGGCCGTGCAACGAAGAGAATGAAGAGTAGCGCAGCGCCGTTCCGGCGGGTTCGACCCTTTCACGCGCGTCCGCGGAGAACTCGCTTCTTGTCCGCACAAGAACATTTCAATACGAATCCAAGCGGAGGTCAACACCCACGTCAAGGCGGGTGTCCGCGGAGCCCCGGGCCGCCCACGTCAAGACGGGATCATGCCACCCAGCAAGGCCGCTGCGCTTCGTCCCGGGGTAGGCGGGGCTTCCGCGGAGAACTCGTTCTTCGTCGCCGAAAAATCAAGCGGTAAACACCTACGAGTACTTTGGAACGGACAAGGAATAGTCCGGAACGAGTAATACTTTGGAATACCACCGGAGGAGCGGAGACGACGGAGTCAAGCATCTAGAGAAGAAATAAGGGGTTCGGAGTAGTAAGAGACGACGGAATGACGTGCCCGGGATACAAATGAGCGGCCGAGTTGAGTAATAAGAGACGACAGAATGACGCATCTAGGATACGAATAAGGGGCGGAGTAATAAGAGATGACAGGATGATGCATCTAGGACACGAATAAGGCTTCGAGTAATAAGGGACGAGACAACAGGGATGAATGCCTAGATTAGAAACCGGGGAACGAAGCGATAATATGCCTAATTTACGCCGTGGAGGAGGAGGGGAGAGAGAGAGAGAGAGAGAGAGAGAGAGAGAGAGAGAGAGAGGAGATCTTAGTGGGATAGCGCGCCGGGCCGGCCGAGCAAGCATTCGCGGTCTGGCGAGCAGCGAAGAAATACGAGCGGGCTTGATTCCATGTCGGGTGCGATCACACCAGCACTAATGCACGGATCCCATCAGAACTCCGAAGTTAAGCGTGCTTGGGCGAGCAGTACTAGGATGGGTGACCTCCTGGGAAGTCCTCGTGTTGCACCTTTGCTCTCCCCCTCCTTTTCGTTTTGGATCGCGGTGCAACGAGAACGGACAAGGGCCGTGCGAAGAGAATGAAGAGTAGCGCAGCGCCGTTCCGCGGGTTCGACCCTTTCACGCGGCGTCCGCGAGAACTCGCTTCTTGTCCGCACAAGAACATTTCAATACGAATCCAAGCGGAGGTCAACACCCACGCCAAGGCGGGTGTCCGCGAGCCCGGCCGCCCACGCCAAGACGGGATCATGCCACCCAGCAAGGCCGCTGCGCCGTCCGGGGTAGGCGGGCTTCCGCGGAGAACTCGCTTCGTCGCGAAAAATCAAGCGGTAAACACCTACGAGTACTTTGGAACGGACAAGGAATAGTCCGAACGAGTAATACTTTGGAATACCACCGAGGAGCGGAGACGACGGAGTCAAGCATCTAGAGAAGAAATAAGGGGTTCGGAGTAGTAAGAGACGACGGAATGACGTGCCCGGGATACAAATGAGCGGCCGAGTTGAGTAATAAGAGACGACAGAATGACGCATCTAGGATACGAATAAGGGGCGGAGTAATAAGAGATGACAGGATGATGCATCTAGGACACGAATAAGGCTTCGAGTAATAAGGGACGAGACAACAGGGATGAATGCCTAGATTAGAAACCGGGGAACGAAGCGATAATATGCCTAATTTACGCCGTGGAGGGAGGGGGGGGGGGAGAGAGAGAGAGAGGGGGGGAGAGAGAGAGAGAGAGAGAGAGAGAGAGAGAGGGAGAGCTTAGTGGGATAGCGCGCCGGGCCCGGGCCGGAGCAAGCATTCGCGGTCTGGCGAGCAGCGAAGAAATACGAGCGGGCTTGATTCCATGTCGGGTGCGATCACACCAGCACTAATGCACCGGATCCCATCAGAACTCCGAAGTTAAGCGTGCTTGGGCGAGAGCAGTACTAGGATGGGTGACCTCCTGGGAAGTCCTCGTGTTGCACCCCTTTTGCTCTCCCCCCTCCCTTTTTCGTTTTTGGATCGCGGTGCAACGAAGAGAACGGACAAGGGGCCGTGCAACGAAGAGAATGAAGAGTAGCGCAGCGCCGTTCCGGCGGGTTCGACCCTTTCACGCGCGTCCGCGGAGAACTCGCTTCTTGTCCGCACAAGAACATTTCAATACGAATCCAAGCGGAGGTCAACACCCACGTCAAGGCGGGTGTCCGCGGAGCCCCGGGCCCCACGTCAAGACGGGATCATGCCACCCAGCAAGGCCGCTGCGCGTCGCCCCGGGCTAGGCGGGGCTTCCGCGGAGCACACGCGCTGCGCCGCCGAAAAATCAAGCGGTAAACACCTACGAGTACTTTGGAACGGACAAGGAATAGTCCGGAACGAGTAATACTTTGGAATACCACCGGAGGAGCGGAGACGACGGAGTCAAGCATCTAGAGAAGAAATAAGGGGTTCGGAGTAGTAAGAGACGACGGAATGACGTGCCCGGGATACAAATGAGCGGCCGAGTTGAGTAATAAGAGACGACAGAATGACGCATCTAGGATACGAATAAGGCGGAGTAATAAGAGATGACAGGATGATGCATCTAGGACACGAATAAGGCTTCGAGTAATAAGGGACGAGACAACAGGGATGAATGCCTAGATTAGAAACCGGGGAACGAAGCGATAATATGCCTAATTTACGCCGTGGAGGGAGGGAGGGGGGGGGGGAGAGAGAGAGAGAGAGAGAGAGAGAGAGAGAGGGAGAGGAGATCTTAGTGGGATAGCGCGCGGGCCGGGCCGAGCAAGCATTCGCGGTCTGGCGAGCAGCGAAGAAATACGAGCGGGCTTGATTCCATGTCGGTGCGATCACACCAGCGCTAATGCACCGGATCCCATCAGAACTCCGAAGTTAAGCGTGCTTGGGCGAGAGCAGTACTAGGATGGGTGACCTCCTGGGAAGTCCTCGTGTTGCACCCTTTGCTCTCCCCTCCCTTTTCGTTTTGGATCGCGGTGCAACGAAGAGAACGGACAAGGGCCGTGCAAGAGAATGAAGAGTAGCGCAGCGCCCGTTCGGCGGTTCGACCTTTCACGCGCGTCCGCGGAGAACTCGCTTCTTGTCCGCACAAGAACATTTCAATACGAATCAAGCGGAGGTCAACACCCACGCCAAGGCGGGTGTCCGCGGAGCCCCGGCCGCCCACGCCAAGACGGGATCATGCCACCCAGCAAGGCCGCTGCGCCGTCCGGGTAGGCGGGCTTCCGCGGAGAACTCGTTCTTCGTCGCCAAAAATCAAGCGGTAAACACCTACGAGTACTTTGGAACGGACAAGGAATAGTCCGAACGAGTAATACTTTGGAATACCACCGGAGGAGCGGAGACGGCGGAGTCAAGCGTCTAGAGAAGAAGTGAGGGGGTCGGAGTAGTAAGAGACGACGGAATGACGTGCCGGGATACAAATGAGCGCCGAGTTGAGTAATAAGACGACAGAATGACGATCTAGGATACGAATAAGGGCGGAGTAATAAGAGATGACAGGATGATGCATCTAGGACACGAATAAGGCTTGAGTAATAAGGGCGAGACAACAGGGATGAATGCCTAGATTAGAAACCGGGAACGGCGATAATATGCCTAATTTACGCCGTGGAGGAGGGAGGGGGAGAGAGAGAGAGAGAGAGAGAGAGAGAGAGAGAGAGAGAGAGAGGGAGACCTTAGTGGGATAGCGCGCCGGGCCCGGGCCGGAGCAAGCATTCGCGGTCTGGCGAGCAGCGAAGAAATACGAGCGGGCTTGATTCCATGTCGGGTGCGATCACACCAGCACTAATGCACCGGATCCCATCAGAACTCCGAAGTTAAGCGTGCTTGGGCGAGAGCAGTACTAGGATGGGTGACCTCCTGGGAAGTCCTCGTGTTGCACCCCTTTTGCTCTCCCCCCTCCCTTTTTCGTTTTGGATCGCGGTGCAACGAAGAGAACGGACAAGGGCCGTGCAACGAAGAGAATGAAGAGTAGCGCAGCCCGTTCAGCGGGTTCGACTTTCACGCGTCCGCTGAGAACTCGCTTCTTGTCCGCACAAGAACATTTCAATACGAATCAAGCGGAGGTCAACACCACGCCAAGGCGGGTGTCCGCGGAGCCCGGGCCGCCCACGCCAAGACGGGATCATGCCACCCAGCAAGGCCGCTGCGCCGTCCCGGGTAGGCGGGCTTCCGCGAGAACTAGTTCTTCGTCGACGAACAATCAAGCCCTAAACACCTACGAGTACTTTGGAACGGACAAGGAATAGTCCGGAACGAGTAATACTTTGGAATACCACCGGAGGAGCGGAGACGACGGAGTCAAGCATCTAGAGAAGAAATAAGGGGTTCGGAGTAGTAAGAGACGACGGAATGACGTGCCCGGGATACAAATGAGCGGCCGAGTTGAGTAATAAGAGACGACAGAATGACGCATCTAGGATACGAATAAGGGGCGGAGTAATAAGAGATGACAGGATGATGCATCTAGGACACGAATAAGGCTTCGAGTAATAAGGGACGAGACAACAGGGATGAATGCCTAGATTAGAAACCGGGGAACGAAGCGATAATATGCCTAATTTACGCCGTGGAGGGAGGGAGGGGGGGAGAGGGAGAGAGAGAGAGAGAGAGAGAGAGAGAGAGAGAGAGAGGGAGATCTTAGTGGGATAGCGCGCCGGGCCCGGGCCGGAGCAAGCATTCGCGGTCTGGCGAGCAGCGAAGAAATACGAGCGGGCTTGATTCCATGTCGGTGCGATCACAGCAGCACTAATGCACCGGATCCCATCAGAACTCCGAAGTTAAGCGTGCTTGGGCGAGAGCAGTACTAGGATGGGTGACCTCCTGGGAAGTCCTCGTGTTGCACCCCTTTTGCTCTCCCCCCTCCCTTTTTCGTTTTTGGATCGCGGTGCAACGAAGAGAACGGACAAGGGGCCGTGCAACGAAGAGAATGAAGAGGAGCGCAGCGCGTTCCGCGGGTTCGACCCTTTCACGCGCGTCCGCTGAGAACTCGCTTCTTGTCCGCACAAGAACATTTCAATACGAATCAAGCGGAGGTCAACACCCACGCCAAGGCGGGTGTCCGCGGAGCCCCGGGCCGCCCACGTCAAGACGGGATCATGCCACCCAGCAAGGCCGCTGCGCTTCGTCCCGGGGTAGGCGGGGCTTCCGCGGAGAACTCGTTCTTCGTCGCCGAAAAATCAAGCGGTAAACACCTACGAGTACTTTGGAACGGACAAGGAATAGTCCGGAACGAGTAATACTTTGGAATACCACCGGAGGAGCGGAGACGACGGAGTCAAGCATCTAGAGAAGAAATAAGGGGTTCGGAGTAGTAAGAGACGACGGAATGACGTGCCCGGGATACAAATGAGCGGCCGAGTTGAGTAATAAGAGACGACAGAATGACGCATCTAGGATACGAATAAGGTGCGGAGTAATAAGAGATGACAGGATGATGCATCTAGGACACGAATAAGGCTTGAGTAATAAGGGACGAGACAACAGGGATGAATGCCTAGATTAGAAACCGGGAACGGCGATAATATGCCTAATTTACGCCGTGGAGGCGGGGGGGAGAGAGAGCGAGAGAGAGAGAGAGAGAGAGAGAGAGAGAGAGAGAGAGGGAGATCTTAGTGGGATAGCGCGCCGGGCCCGGGCCGGAGCAAGCATTCGCGGTCTGGCGAGCAGCGAAGAAATACGAGCGGGCTTGATTCCATGTCGGGTGCGATCACACCAGCACTAATGCACCGGATCCCATCAGAACTCCGAAGTTAAGCGTGCTTGGGCGAGAGCAGTACTAGGATGGGTGACCTCCTGGGAAGTCCTCGTGTTGCACCCCTTTTGCTCTCCCCCCTCCCTTTTTCGTTTTTGGATCGCGGTGCAACGAAGAGAACGGACAAGGGGCCGTGCAACGAAGAGAATGAAGAGTAGCGCAGCGCCGTTCCGGCGGGTTCGACCCTTTCACGCGCGTCCGCCGAGAACTCGCTTCTTGTCCGCACAAGAACATTTCAATACGAATCAAGCGGAGGTCAACACCCACGCCAAGGCGGTGTCCGCGGAGCCCCGGGCCGCCCACGTCAAGACGGGATCATGCCACCCAGCAAGGCCGCTGCGCTTCGTCCCGGGGTAGGCGGGGCTTCCGCGGAGAACTCGTTCTTCGTCGCCGAAAAATCAAGCGGTAAACACCTACGAGTACTTTGGAACGGACAAGGAATAGTCCGGAACGAGTAATACTTTGGAATACCACCGGAGGAGCGGAGACGACGGAGTCAAGCATCTAGAGAAGAAATAAGGGGTTCGGAGTAGTAAGAGACGACGGAATGACGTGCCCGGGATACAAATGAGCGGCCGAGTTGAGTAATAAGAGACGACAGAATGACGCATCTAGGATACGAATAAGGGGCGGAGTAATAAGAGATGACAGGATGATGCATCTAGGACACGAATAAGGCTTCGAGTAATAAGGGACGAGACAACAGGGATGAATGCCTAGATTAGAAACCGGGGAACGAAGCGATAATATGCCTAATTTACGCCGTGGAGGGAGGGAGGGGAGAGAGAGAGAGAGAGAGAGAGAGAGAGAGAGAGAGAGAGAGAGAGAGGAGATCTTAGTGGGATAGCGCGCCGGGCCCGGCGAGCAAGCATTCGCGGTCTGGCGAGCAGCGAAGAAATACGAGCGGGCTTGATTCCATGTCGGGTGCGATCACACCAGCACTAATGCACCGGATCCCATCAGAACTCCGAAGTTAAGCGTGCTTGGGCGAGAGCAGTACTAGGATGGGTGACCTCCTGGGAAGTCCTCGTGTTGCACCCTTTTGCTCTCCCCTCCCTTTTCGTTTTGGATCGCGGTGCAACGAAGAGAACGGACAAGGGCCGTGCAACGAAGAGAATGAAGAGTAGCGCAGCGCCCGTTCAGCGGGTTCGACCCTTTCACGCGCGTCCGCGGAGAACTCGCTTCTTGTCCGCACAAGAACATTTCAATACGAATCAAGCGGAGGTCAACACCCACGCCAAGGCGGGTGTCCGCGGAGCCCGCCCACGTCAAGACGGGATCATGCCACCCAGCAAGGCCGCTGCGCTTCGTCCCGGGGTAGGCGGGGCTTCCGCGGAGAACTCGTTCTTCGTCGCCGAAAAATCAAGCGGTAAACACCTACGAGTACTTTGGAACGGACAAGGAATAGTCCGGAACGAGTAATACTTTGGAATACCACCGGAGGAGCGGAGACGACGGAGTCAAGCATCTAGAGAAGAAATAAGGGGTTCGGAGTAGTAAGAGACGACGGAATGACGTGCCCGGGATACAAATGAGCGGCCGAGTTGAGTAATAAGAGACGACAGAATGACGCATCTAGGATACGAATAAGGGGCGGAGTAATAAGAGATGACAGGATGATGCATCTAGGACACGAATAAGGCTTCGAGTAATAAGGGACGAGACAACAGGGATGAATGCCTAGATTAGAAACCGGGGAACGAAGCGATAATATGCCTAATTTACGCCGTGGAGGGAGGGAGGGGGGGGGGAGAGAGAGAGAGAGAGAGGGGGGGAGAGAGAGAGAGAGAGAGAGAGAGAGAGAGAGAGAGAGAGAGAGAGAGAGAGAGAGAGAGAGAGATCTTAGTGGGATAATAAGGGAAGAGATAACAGGTTGGTAGAATTAGGGGCGGACTATTGATAGATTACAGAAGAAGGACAATTATTTAGAATTGGAATGAGGGAGAGAGGAATATTAAATGATAGAACAAAGATAATTATCTGTAATAGATATAAGGGACATGCTAAGAAGAGATTAGTGAACAAAGATTAATGTCTAGGATAGAAATAATGGAGTGAAGTTATAAGATTTTTATTTACATCATGGAGATAGGAGCGAACGCCTAGAGGATGAGAGATAGAGAGAGAGGGATGGAGAAAGATAGAGAGTTAGGGTGAGATAGAGAGGACGGTTGATGGCGAGGACGCCAACACTTCAGCACCGAAGGCGTCACCTCGGTCAACCGGAGTCAACACGCCCGCTATGGACCACGGTCAACCAGAGTCAACCAAAGTCAACATGCCACAACCGTCAACGAGCACGTATCCAACCACGCACGTCCCTACGCGCGTCATGACACGACGCCAGAGGCAGATCCACAACTGCCCTTTGGCGTGACACGGCGCACGTCTTTATTTTCTCGTCATTCTCTCTTTCCTCCAAGGCCTATATATAGGCCATTGTTTTCAAGAAACATTAGGCAATCATAATTCAAGAATCGAGTTTTTGTTTAACTCTTCTTGGAGGATATCCCAGCCTCCCCTATCTTCCACCTTCCAAACCCTAGTCGCCATCGCCGCCGCCATCGCCGCCGCCACCGCCGCTGCCGCCACTGCCGCGGCCTTGCGATGTCGGCCTCCCCTCTCCTCTCTCTTTCTCTTCTCTCTCTTTCTCTCCATTCTCTCTTTCTCTCTCTCTCTTCCTCTCTCTCTCGCCCAAGGCTACCCAGGTAGTCTGCCAAGGGGCCACCCAGGCTGCCCGCGCGCGGCCCACGCATTGCCGGCGCCCCGCCCGTGCTTCGCCCACGCGCCGCCCACGCGCCGCCTTTGCGCCGCACGTACGCCGTCCGCGCGCCGCCCTCGCCTGCCCTAACAGCCTTCGCCAGGGCCGCCCGAGACCGCACTCCGGCTGCCCCTGTCTGGACGCCGTCGGCGCTTCAAGCCGCGCAGGCGCGCCAGCGCTGGTGTTCGCCCACACTTGATCGCGCCCACGACAACCGCACTTATCCAGGGCCACTCAACGCCCAGATTCGCCCAGCCTCGTCACGTTCAGAATTGCCTGCAACCTCTTCACGCATTGCGGTGCTGAGTTACGCCTGAACTCTTTGGTGTCGACGTGTTCTCCGTTCAGTGTTTTCTCGAGAAGTTTCCACCACCGTCGGAATCTGAATTGGTTTGGATTCTCTGCTTCTTCAACCTACCTCTCGAGTGTTTCCTCGTGACGCGAATTCGACGTATTGTTTTCGGTGCTTAGGCATCGTCGCGGTGGGGGAAGACAGTACTCCCGCCCTCGATAAGGGTCGGAGCTGCACCACCAAATTTTCATCGGTTTTAAAGTCCGGATCCGACCGTGAATTTCTGTGGATTGTTTTATCCCTCACGCCTATCCTACCCCTAGTCCTGTCATCCCGCCCATTCTCGCCTACCCCGTAGTCGTCCTACGTCAACGGTAGCATTAATTAAGAAAAATAGATTTATTTAATTATTGGAGGTTGTAGAAAATGACTGGAGCTGTTTTATCATTTTATTGGCGTTGTTATTTATTAATTTCATTATTAATTAGATTGGAGAATATTTGAATATGTTTATTTTAGTTTATAGTACTCTCTGTTGGATTTTTAATAATGCTTGTTTGATGGTATGTTTAGTTGACCTAAATTGGGAGGATTATAAAAAAATTTCATTTTGAATGGTAGGTGCTGTTTCATGTTTGGCCACAATCCACGATTTAATTTCCTTGTAAGCTTAAATTATGCTCCATAGTTACTTGGGATCATTTTTTCCATGAGCGCAATTAAGAAGTCTAATATTCATTTTGTATTGATATTTGTTACAAAGTTAATTCTTTCAAAAAATACCTTTTGATTAATTTTAGATAAGTCTATGTTTTATTCCTTGTGGCATGTTGAAGCTGAGACAAACATGTTTAGCGTCACAAGGCACATAATTGTTGATAAATATTATCTCTGTGTGTAGATTGTGGGCAATTTATCTTATGTGGAGCCTAAGCAAACAAATGGTCCACTTTCCTTTGTTACAGCAACGTCTTAGAGTTTATTTCCCGTGGAACAGATACCATTACAAGTCAAAAGTTCAATTCATTAAAGTTATGGTTTTATTTATTTTCTTTGCCTTCGTTATGCCAAAAAGATTAAGGCTGTACAATTCATTAAAACAATATTTACACAACCCCAGGTCGTGTTCTTCCCAAGCTTGCTAGGATGACATCTCCCTACCTGGCAATTCTTTCAGAGATCTCCTGCAATAAACTCATAGACCTTTCCATCAACATGGATCCAGCTGCACCCAGCCTCCTTCCTCAGTCCCAGCTCCTTCATCGTCTTTCTCAACCTTCCCACTTCGTCCCATCTCCCTTCAGCTGCAAGCAGATTCGACACCGAAACGTAATGCTCAGGCTTCTCCGGCTCCATCGCCATCAACCTTCCAGCAATCTCATCCCCTATCTCAAACTTCCCATGGATCCTGCAACCCCCCAGAAGCAAGCTTAGCATCTGCGTGTCTGGTTCCACGGTAATCGCCGCCGCCTCCTTGACTCTCCCCGCTCTCGCCAGCATATCCGCCATGCAAGCGAGGTGTTCAACCTTTGGCTTCAAGGAGTACTTCCTCTTCATCTCCTCAAAAAGCTGCACCCCAGTCTCCACCATTCCTGCATGGCTGCAAGCTGCAAGCACTCCAATGAATGTGCAAGAATCCGGTTCAATTATCTCTTCCTTCTCCATCCTTCTCAGAAGCTCCACTGCTTCCGGCCCTCGCCCATGGACTGCATACCCCATGATCATCGCATTCCATAACACCACACTCTTCCCCTTCATCTTCTTCTCCATGCAGTCGAAGAACCGGTGAGCGTCATCGATGGCGCCGGATTTGGAGAACATACTGATGACTGAGCTGGCTACGAACACATCTTCCTCGTCGCAGAGGCCTAGCTTCATGGCGTAGCAGAGGAGCTCTTGGCCTAGTTTCAGGGCAGAGAGCTGGCCGGCAGCGGAGAAGGCGGCGGCGATGGCAATTGCTGAGGGCTGGTGGATCTGGCGGAAGTACTCGAGCGCTTTCGCCGGGTGGCGGCTCTGGGCCAAGCCAGAGACAATGGCATTCCATGCAATTGATCTCTTCTCCTTCATTCCATGGAAGATAACCTCTGCAGATGCCAATTCTCCACACTGGGCATAGAGAGACAGCAGGGAGACCTGGATAAATGCATCGTCTTCGAGCGAGCTCCTGAGAGCAAACCCATGAGCAGATCTTCCTCTTCGAAGATCTCGCCGGTGAGCGCAGGCCGACAACACGCTCCCCACACCGAATTCATCTGGCTGGAGGCCACTGGAGACCATCTGGAGATGGAGATCCAGAGCTCTCTGTGAATCATCAGTCCTGGTGTGGCCTCCTATCAAAGCATTCCATGAGCTAACAGTTTTCCTCGTCCCCAGCGAGGAGAAGAAGAGCTTCTCCGCCGCCATGGTATACCCACACCTGCAGTATGCTGCAACCAGAGCATTAAACACCAGCTCAGCAGACACAAGCCCAGCTCTGATGGCATACCCATGAAGCTCCATCAAGGTGCCGATCATGGCGTGGATCGAAGCAATCGAGATGACATTCAAGAGGGTGACCCCGTCGACATTCTCACCATCCATCGCCATGGCCCGGAGCAGGTCAAGGGCCTTGTGGGCCTCTCTGGCCCGAGCGAGCCCGCCAAGCATCACATTGCAGGTGACCCTGTTCTTATTCTGGAGCACTCTGAACAAGACCTCGGCCTCCTGCAACTCCCCACACTTGCAGTACATGTCCAGGAGGGAGTTGCAAACACAAGTGAGACGAAGAAGCTGGAGTTTCAAGGCCAGGCCATGGACACCCCTCCCCAGTTCAATCCATCCTTTGGAAGCGCAAACGGGTAGAACAGCAATCATGGTGGCATCATCTGGGCACAGATTATCTTCCCCAAGAACCAATCTTTCAAAGAAATCAATGCAATTCTCTGCCATTCCGGCCTCGGAGCACCCCTGAATTATAGAGTTCCAAGAGACTAAGTTTCTCACAGGCATAGTATCAAACATCTGGAGAGCATCATCAAGCTGCCCACATCTACAGTACAAGGAAACCAAGGAATTGCAGACAAAGACGTCGGCACCAAGGCCGAGCTTCGCCGCCATGGCCTGAACCTGCCTCCCCTCTTCCAAAGCTAAAATCCCAGCACAGGCCCTGAGCACAGAAGGAAGAGTAAACCCATCTGGGTAGAATTCTGCAGAGATGATCATACTCTGAAAGGATTGAAGCGCCTTCTCCCACTGTCGGTTGCGAGAGAACCCACTGATGAGAGCGTTCCAGAGGACGAGAGTTCTTGTTTGAACAGCTTTAAAGACGGCGAGAGAGCTATCCGGTGAGCCGCAGGCCGAGTACATGGAGAGGAGATTGGCGATGATGAGAGGGTTTTCGGTTAATCCTTCTGAGGAGATGAGTTTGTGGGCTTGGCGGCCCAATTGAAGATCGTTGCAGGCGAGGAGGAAGGTTTGGAGAGATTGGCTGCAACGGCGGTGGCGGGGGGAGCTTTGGAGGAGGAGAAAAGCGCCATGTAAATCGCCATTTTTGCAGAGGGTCTCGAGCTTGGTTCTTGCGGTGGGTCGAGAGAGGTTGGAATTGCAAGAGGGGGACGAAGGAGGAGGTCGGCTGAGATGGGTATCTTTCCTTTGGAGAGGTAGGAGGGAGGAGAGTGATACTGCCCCTATCTCCATCTCTGGCTCTCTCTCAAGGTGAAATTCTTCATGGAGGAAGTTTTTTTATGATGAAAGATTGAAAGAGAAGAAGAAGAAGCTTTGGGCTTAGTTTGCAATAATTTAGGGATCTACACGCGTCATCCATCACGCGTCACCATGGCGGAAACGTGACAGATGAACAGTGATGGTTTTAGGGGTCGTGACAGGATGACGAAGGGGTCGTGACTGGGACGTGATGGTGATGGGGTGCCCCGGATGCGTGACGTGACGGAACGGCCATCACAGATGACGGCCGTGCCGGAATTTTTGAAGTAGTTAAAACGGACAGAAAATACAAGTAAAAATCATTATTTTTAAGCTGTCAAACGGCAGAGATTTTGCCACATGACGTCGCCATTTTGATTTCCTGTCATTTTGCACAGAATTCCCTGTTTTCTTGAGCGCGCAAACCGACGCCGCCTATAAACCGATTCTCTGTCCTCCAAATAAGGTTTTATTCATGTCACCGGTGACTTTGATGCCGTCACGGTGACGGGTACGCGACAGGACGCCCTATGGAGGGACGTGTGACGGGAGCATGACAGCTTTTTCTATATGCTGGGATGCGTGACGGGACGGTGATGTGATGAAAGTTCGTCATGTCACCGTTCATCACGTTTCGTCATCTGTTCCGTCACGTCTGGGCCGTCACGTCCCGGACGTGCTGTTCCTTAGTTTGCATATGAAATAAATTACATAGATATAGGCTTCTAGTTTTAGAGATTTTTTCTTTCCTTGGATCAACAGAAGGCTCTATAAAGATGGAGTTTGCATGCTTTGGTTCTTTTGGTGGTTTTGGAGTCCTACTGTTATTGGTTCTTTGGGAGTTCACCCTAAGTGCTTGTGGGCTCAAAAAATGAAACTTAGCTCCTATAGGCTCAATCATTTAATTGGTTTCTCCAGGCAAAGTTTATACTTGGAAGTAGGTTTGGTTTTTTTATTTGAAATCTAATTAATCATTACAATCCGAAGAGTGTAGAGATATGGTTGAAGAATCAAAGTTTGCTTCTTCATTCATAATTCAGATATTGGTGATTTATGAACATCCAATGTTAGGATTTATGGCTTGTTCAATATGGAATGGTCAAACGTTGGTCAAATAAATTTTGCCTTCATAGCAAAAACCCATATGCAACAATGGATTAATGGTCATAAATCATTTTGGAATGAGATGGAATGAATTAGTACTTTGAATCTTCATATTTATGAGAACGGTGACATTTTCACTGAAAGTCAAATGGACAAAACTAATATTCTGAGTAAAAATATTTGTGATATTAAGCTCAAGATGCCATATTAATTGACTCGTTGGAATACTTTTGGCCCATATGAATTGAATTTACAAACTAGCCTCCATTTATGAATAAATCAAATGCAAGATTTATTCAAAAAAATTATAGAAGAAAAAGTGTGAGAGGTTTTTATTCGTTCATATGATGGTCAACAAAAGTCATATTTTTGATGAAAGCATTTTACTTTATTTTGAGATTTAACAGTTTTTGTTGATGTTTTATATGAATTTTAAGGCATATCTAAAAATTATTTTTTATTTAAAAACTGAACATGAAAGATATCGACAGTTATTTGTTGCGTTAACACTACTGTGTAAGATAAAATAATTAATGTACAGAATAGGTTGGATTACTTGAACTTTAGAGGGACATTATGGGTTTTTGGATATAACATTCTTTAAAGTCAGCGGGATTAGAGTGAACCCATCAGGCGTAATTTCTGTAGAGATGATCATCTTCTGGATTTCTTATATGGCATTTCCCGTAGCCAATTGCGAGAAAACCTGCTTGTGTGAGTGTACTGGTACATGATAGTGACTTAATATTTTGTGAGCTGAGGTGAAGTATATTAATGCAGACCAAAATGTAAAGACTCCCTTTTCCTGTTAAGACATGTTATGCTTGAAATCTACAGGCCTAGTTTATTGGTATTGTATATTTTTGCATAGTTCTCAATTAGAACGGTTTGAACCTATTAGTGAAGACCAAGATTTTGCAATCTGCAGCTAAAATACTCATTGGCCATTGATGACATTTATTCCACCAACATAATGTGGCTAAATGATAGGCTCAGTTTTCATTATTTTGAAGTCAGCTATGCTATGATGATATGACCACTAAAACACTCATTGACTGTTGATGACATTTATTCCACCAACATTATGTGGCTAAAAGACTGGCTCAGTTTTCATTATTTTCAAGTCTGCTATTCTCTGATGATATGGGTACTAAAACACTTGTTGACGTTTGATGACATTTATTCCATCAACATTATGTGGCTAAAATATCGGCTCAGCTTTCATTAATTTTGTTTGACACTACTGGAATTATATCCAAACTTTGGACATCTCTATGATACTTTATCTAAGGAAAAAAAATATTGTTTCCAGGATATCTCCTAAAATGGTAAATTGTCTTTACAGATTGTGATTTGCACATTTGTTTTTCATTAAATAAGCTTGTCTCCAGAGATGCTTCAACTATCTTCACAATATACTTATTTGACAACAATGCCAAAGATGGGCATCACCAGAAGTCACCACATGAGCAAGACCCATCCCTAAACAAATGGAACCGGGTACGATCCCTGACCACAATCTCCCTTTTGTATATCTTTGATATCAGCTTGGTTGCAGCATGGCAGTCACTGCACACGCGCAGGTTCTTCACCACCCTAATCGTCGTCCCCGGCCCGGTCCTCAGCAGTGCAAATGCAATTGCCAGCCTCTCACTATGAAACCCAAGCGATATCTCCTTGTCTTCCTCATCCACATCCAATATCACCTCCCTCGTCTCCGCCACATACCCCCCCGCCCTCAGCCGCCTCTCCACCTCCTCTACCATCTCCATCACCTCCCTCACCCTCTCCCCCGCCGTAAACTCATAAATCTCCCCACCCACCTCGACTGCACTGCACCCGGGCTCCTTCCTTATCCCTTTCTCGCTCATCGCCCTCCTCACCCCCAACTTCTTCTCGTACTCCCCTCTCATGGCGTACAAGTTGGACAGCATTACGTACCCCGAGCTCTGGCTCGGGTCAGCCTCTAGAAGCTGCCTCGCCAGGCTCTCCCCTGCCACACCATAACCATGGACGCGGCAGCCACGAATTAGGGTTCGACAGATGACCATATTGGGGGCCATAGGCATAGACTCCACGAAGCCCAGAGCCCGCGGGATCTGCCCGGCCCTGCTGAACATGTCTACCATGCAGCCGTAATGCTCAATTCCGGGCTCGAGCATGTGCTCGTCCCTCATGGCGGCAAAGTACCGACACCCCTCATCGACGAGGCCGCCATGGCTGCACGCAGAGAGCACCGCGACGAAGGTCACCGCGTCTGCCGCCCCGCCAGCCTTCTTCATCCTCTCGAACACGGCCACAGCCTCCCCGCCACGGCCATGCATGGCCAGCCCACCAATAACAGCGGTCCAAGAAACCACAGTCCTGACAGGCATTTCCTCGAACACCGCAAGCGCGCCGTCCACGTCCCCACACTGCGCCAGAGCGTTGATCATGGCGTTCCCAAGCTCCACGCTCTTAACAATGGCGGGGTTTTTCTCAACGTAGGAGCAGACCCACCTGCAAGTTTCCAAGGCGCCGAGGTCTGCGCAAGCGGAGAGAACGATGACGAGAGTGACGTCGTCCGGGGCGGCCTCGGAGCTCTGCATGGAGCGAAAAAGGGAGATAGCCTCGTTGCAGAGGCCGGCCCGGACGCACCCGCCAATCATGGCGCTCCACGTCACGGAGCTGGCCTTGTCCATGGAGAGGAAGAGCTTCCTGGCGGAGGCTATGGCGGAGGAGCAGCCGTAGGCGTGGAGGAGAGTGTTCAAGACGAAGGGGTCTTCGGAGAGGCCGAACTTGAAGGCGGAGGCGTGGGCTTGGGAGGTGGCGGAAGAGGGAAGGCCGGCGCAGGCTTTGAGGAGAACGGGGAAGGTGAACTTGTTGGGGGAGACGCGGCTTCGGAGCATGAGAGAGAAGAAGGAGAAGGCGCGGGGGAGGGAGAGTTTGGAGGTGGCGTGGGCGCGGATGAGAGAGTTGAAGAGGAAGGCGTCGAGTGGGGGAGGGGAGGAGGAGGGGAAGAAGAAGAGGGAGGTAGCGGTGGGGGGGTCAGCGGTGGAGATGAACTTGGTGAGGACGAGGGGGTTGGAGTGGAGGCCGGACTTGAGGAGGTGGGCGAGGGTCTGGCGGAGGGAGGAGGGGGAGTTGGCGCAGGAGCGGAGAAGGGAGAGGCAGTGCTGCTCCGCTGCTCTGCTTGGGCTGGGGGGTTGAGGTCTGGAGAGAGGAGGGGTGGGTGGGCGGGGTGGTCGCATGCTATCTATCTCATGAGGGGAGCGAAAACCCGTAGGACTGATAATCTGATATGAGAGAGAGTTAAGAAAGAGATGAAGATGAAGCGAGAGAGAGGGAGAGGGAGAGAAAGTTGAGGGAGGGAGGGCGGGAGAGAGTTAGGATAAAGAGTGAGATAGGGGAGAGAGAGTTAAGAAAGATATGAGATGAAGAGAGAGAGGGAGAGGGAGAGGGAGAGAAAGTTGAGAGAGGGAAGAGATGAAGAGAGAGTTAGGATAAAGAGTGAGTTAGGATAAAGAGATGAAGATGAAGAGAGAGAGGGAGAGGGAGAGAAAGTTAAGAGGAGGGAGGGAGGGAGAGAGTTAGGATAAAGAGCGAGAGAGGGGAGAGAGAGTTAAGAAAGAGATGAAGATGAAGAGAGAGAGGGAGGGTGGGAGAGAGTCAGGATAAAGAGTGAGAGAGGGGAGAGAGAGTTAAGTTAAGAGAGGGAGGGAGGGAGGAAGAGAGAGAGTTAGGATAAAGAGTGAGAGAGGGAAGAGATGAAGAGAGAGGTAGGATAAAGAGATGAAGATGAAGAGAGAGAGAGGGAGAGGGAGAGAAAGTTGAGGGAGGGAGGGAGGGAGGGAGGGAGGAAGGGAGAGAGAGAGTTAGATAAAGAGTGAGAGAGGGAAGAGAGAGAGATAGAGTTATGATAAAGAGTGAGAGAGAGGGTTAGGATAAAGAGAGAGGAGAGAGAGAGGGTTAGGATAAAGAGAGAGGAGAGAGAGAGAGTTAGGATAGAGAGAGGAGAGAGAGAGTTAGGATAAAGAGAGTGGAGAGAGAGAGAGTTATGATAAAGAATGGAGAGGAGAGGGAGAGTTAGGATAAAGAGAGAGAAAGAGAGTTCAGATAAAGAGTGAGAGAGCAGAGAGGGAGAGAGAGTTAAGATAAAGAGTGAGAGAGGAGAGAGAGAGTTAAGATAAAGAGTGAGAGAGGAGAGAGAGAGTTAAGATAAAGAGTGAGAGCGGAGAGAGAGAGTTAAGATAAAGAGTGAGAGAGGAGAGAGTTAAGATAAAGAGTGAGAGAGAAGTGAAGAAGAGAGAGTTAGGATAAAGAGTGAGAGAGGATAGAGGAGAAAGAGAGTTAACATAAAGAGTGAGAGAGGGGAGAGAGAGAGAGTAAAGATAAAGAGTGAGAGAGGAGAGAGGAGAGAGATTTAAGATAAAGAGTGGAGAGAGGAGAGAAGAAGAGAGAGTTAATATAAAGAGTGAGAGAGGATAGCGGAGAGAGAGAGTTAAGATAAAGAGTGAGAGAGGAGAGAGGTAGAGAGAGTTAAGATAAAGAATGAGAGAGGATAGAGGAGAGCGAGTTAAGATAAAGAGTGAGAGAGGAGAGAGGAAGAGAGAGTTAAGATAAAGATTGAGAGAGGATAGAGGGAGAGAGAGTTAAGATAAAGAGTGAGAGAGGAGAGAGGGAGAGAAGTTAAGATAAAGAATGAGAGAGGATAGCGGAGGGAGAGAGTTAAAATAAAGAGTGAGAGAGGAGAGAGTTAGTATAAAGAGTGAGAGAGGAGAGAGAGTTAATATAAATAGTGAGAGAGGAGAGAGAGTTAGAATAAAGAATGAGAGAGGAGAGAGGGAGATAGAGTTACGATAAAGAGGGAGAGATGAGAGAGAGAATTAAGGTAAAGAGTGAAAGCGGAGAGGGACGATGTTAATATAGAAAGAGAGAGCCACGCCGAGACTATGATTAATATTATGAGCATATAGATGAATACCCAAGAAAAGGCACATCATAATATTTAAGAATTAGTCATTTTATGAAAATAGGTCATAGAAGTATTTTTTTTTGGGGCAAAAACACTGTGCCGGGTAAGACTGACCCACGGGTTGTGCTAATAGATAGATCAAGTAGTTCCATGGATGCCAACCACGGGTTTTATATATGTAAAAATCTAGTGTTTTCAGGACTGTAAAGGTTCTTGTTGAGTGCATCCGCCTTTTGTTCCCCTCTTGTCGTGGGATTTCCCATCCATCTTTATGGTCATGGTGGATGACAGGTCATTATCACATTTACTATTTTGATCAACATTAAGAAACATCCTAAACCTCCATCCACCGAGCGAGGGAGTAAACATAAAGATAAAGATGAAGAGAGAGAGGAGGGAGTGGGAGTTAAGATAAAGATAAAGATAAAGAGAGAGAGAGAGGGAGGGAGAGAGATATGATAAAGAGAGAGAGAAAAAATTATGATGAAGAGTGAGAGAGGAGTGGGAGAGTTAGGATAGAGAGAGAGAGAGTTATGATGAAGTCGGTGGGGAGTCCTCTGTTGTCCCCCCTGGAACTTGCAACATCACATATGCGGGACGTCATGACAATCAAACACTGATCCAATCAACGTTTACTTAACATTCTAGGAAACACATTTTCCCGTTTGAATTATCACTTGTACATGGAATTGTAAACAAAACTTCTTGAATAAAACAGAGCTTTGATCCAACAAAACTTTCTATTTGCATCCCAAAAGAAAACAAAAAAAAATCCACCTCCTCATTTAAACAACTAAGCTTCACAGCTAGGGATTGACTGTCCGATATCTGGTACCGTACATCCGACATCCGAAAAAAAACAGGACAGTGTCTGATACCGGATATTGGATATGGAAAGGATATCGACAATCATGTGTACAATGGATATCGGGCTAGATATCAAATAGGTTAGGACGAGGCGGATATCGGATACCAGATATCAGCTTTTGATGTCCCGATATCAGAACCGGTATCCGGTATCAAGAGAAATAATCAATGATAAACATGATTTTAGATGTTTAACGTTAACATTGCCCGGTAATAATATTATTACTTAGTTTCATTTATACGCTTCAAAAAAATTATTTTCTTCTATATGGGATAATAGGACTTGGAGTTTAAAACTCCTAATCATATTATCCCATATGGAAGAAAACAAAAATTTTGAATTGTAAACATTAAACGAGCTGATAACATGTTTGAAAAATTCTCTCCAAAACCATTGCACGATGACAGCTTCAACGAATAAATGTATTTTTACAACCATTCCATGTTGAATATCGAAATCTGATGCCAACTCCGTTATCAGATATCGTCATCCTTCTTGGGAAATGGAGTCAGATAACAACATTGAGACGGATAAATATATCAGATATTGGTACCGTAGCAACTGATATCTGATATCGTTATCCGATATCCGGATATCAGATTATAGCTCCAGATCGTCCCGGACGTGGAGGATGGACGGGACAGGACAAATTTCGTCCCGTTCGATGTCCAGAGTAAGTTCATGGACAAAGGACGGGACAGTTTTTTGTCCAACAATAAAAAACCGTCCCGTCCAATCATATCGAGATATTTTTCATCCCGTCCAGTCCTCCCTGATGAATTTTTGTCCTGAAATTCATCTCGGACGAAAAAAACCCATTTTATGTTTAATATATTAATATTGATTTCTTAGTTTTTTAAGGGAAATATGGAGGGGAGAGAATGCTAATGGACATATGTACAATTAATTCTGAGCAACATCATTTTGCACGCGCGAAAAAATACAGGAACCTTGATGCGAATTGTCATAGCGAGGCACGTGGCGAGATCTCAACCGTTGGATATGAATCTGGCAGTTTTTTGTCCACATCTGTCCGTCCATTGTCCGAGACCTCCGAAAGGTTGGTTTTTTCGCCCCACAGGACGAAAACCGTCCTGTCCGGTGGTCACCAGGATGAATTTTCATCTCGAAATTCGTCCTTATCTTCAGACGGGACAATTTTTTCGTCCCGGGACCAAAAAATCGTTTAGTTCCTGAATGATATATCCATTCAGCATCCGTCCTGATACCGTAATCCAATGTAAAACACTATTCACAAGAATCAAAGCAGAAGAACCCAAACTCCATTCTCTCCTTAAACCCTAGGGTTTTCACTCTCCATCGTCTTCTTCCTCCGTCGATGAGCGATCGCAGGCGATGCTCCGCAAGCTCCTCCGCCCCTTCCGCCATGGCGTCGCCCCCGCTCGACTCCTCTCCGCCGGCGCCAGCGGCGGCGGCAGCGGCGGCGCCGCCGGCAGCTGGGCGGCGGACGAGGTAGAATACCTCGACGAGGCCGGCTCGGTGATCTGCTCCGGCCGCGGCTTCGTCCGCCCCGTCAGCCCCGGCCTCGACTCCCACTTCCTCGTCGGCGACCGCGCTCGCCCCCTCTCCGACGCCTCCGCCATAGCCAAGATCGTCGAGCTCGTCCGCCGCTGGCGATGGGGCCCCGACATGGAATCCCACCTCGGTAATCTCCAATTCACCCCCTCCCCTCTCCATCTCTCCCGCTCCGTCGCCGATCTCCTCAATTGCCCCCCCGCCGCCCTCGCCCTCCTCCGCTGGGCTCGCCGCCAGCCCTGGTACCTCCCCGACCCCGCCCCCTTCTCCCTCCTCCTCGCCGGCCTCAATTCCGCTGGCGACTTCGACGCCGTCGTCGCCGTCTTCGACGACATCGCCCCCGACGCTGCCCTCGCCCCCGCCGCCAACCACGCCGTCCGCCTCCTCGCCGCTGCCGGCCGCGTCGAGGTCTCCTTCCACTGCTTCCGCCGCCTCCTCGAGCTCGTCAGCCCCGCCGTCGAGACCCCCACCTTCAACGCCGTGATCAAGGTCCTCCTCTCCAAGGGCCTCCCCTACAAGGCCTTCGAGCTCCACGAGTCCATGCCGGGGGGCGGCGCCGACGCCGCCACCTTCAACCTGCTCGTGCCGGCGCTGGCGCGGTCCGGCCGCCTCGACACCGCCGTCAAGCTCTACGGGGAGATGCGATCGGACGCGGCGACGCGCCGCCACATCGCCGCCCAGACCTTCGCCTCGCTGGTCGACTCGCTGGCGAAGTCGGGCCGCCTCGAGCTCGCCCTCCGGGTGTTTGCGGAAATGCAGGAAGACGGGCACCGGCCCTCCGCTGCCACCCTCGCCGCCTTGATCGAGTCCTTCGTCAAGGCCGGCAAGCTCGACGCCGCCGGCGAGCTCTGGGAACAGATGAAGGGGATGGGATTCCGGCCCAATTTCGCTCTCTACACCGCCATGGTGGAGGCGAATTCGAAGTCCGGCCGCCTCGCCGCTGCCGCCACCCTCTTCACCGAGATGGAGCGAGCCGGGTTCTTGCCCTCTCCGGCGACGTTTGCGGCCTTGATCGAGACCCACGCCGCCGCGGGCGATGCGGCCGCCGCGCTAAGACTGTCCAATTCCATGGCAGACGCCGGCATGCGGCCCGGGGCGAGCACGTACTCCGCCCTCCTGGCGGCCTTAGCAGGGAAGAAGATGGCAGACGCCGCCGGGCAGGTGTTGCTGGAGATGAAGACGGCGGGGCTGCCGGCGGAGATCGCCGCCAGCGACGTGCTGATGGCCTTCGTCCGCGGCGGTGCCGCCGACCTCGGTCTGAAGTGGCTACAATTCATGTCAGCCGCCGGCGTCCGAGCCAACAGCTTCCTCCTCCGGCAGCTCTTTGAGTCGTGCCTTCGCGCCGGCCTCTACGCCTCGGCCAGGCCCCTGCTGGAGGCCTACGTTGGCGCTGCCGCGAAGGTCGATCTCGTGCTCTACACCTCGATCCTCGCCCACCTGGTGCGGTGCAGGGACGAGGACGACGAGGCCGCCCTGATGGGAATTCTCAGCGCCGCCAAGCACCCGGCGCACGCCTTCATGTGCTCACTCTTCTCGTCTCCGGAGCGGCGGCAGCGGCCGGCGCTGGCCCTCGTGAGGGAGTTCTTCCAGGGGCTGGACTACGAGCAGGAAGGCGGCGCCGCCAGATACTTTGTCAACGTGCTGCTCAATTACTTGGTGCTGATGGGGCAGATGAACAGGGCGAGGTGCGTGTGGAAGGTGGCCTATGAGGCGAAGCTGTTCCCCAAGGCGATCGTCTTCGACCAGCACATTGCGTGGTCGTTGGACGTGAGGGGGCTGTCGGTGGGAGCGGCAGTGGCGGCGACGGCGCACACGTTGCACCGGTTTAGGAAGAGGATGGTGTACTACGGGGTGGTGCCGAGGAGGATAAAGCTCGTGGCGGGGCCGGGGCTGAAGGCGGCGGTGGCGGCGGCGTTGGCGCCGTTGGAGCCGCCGTTTGAGGTGGGGAAGGTGGTGCTCAGGGCCAGTGGTGATACTGTCCTTGACTGGTTCAAGAAGCCAATTGTGCAGCAGTTCCTGGTCAACGAGTTGCCCTCGAAGGCCGATCTCGTCCTCCACCGCCTCGACGTGCTCTTCCCTAGCTCTGCCCCGGAGCTTAGATCCTCCGCCGTCGTCGCCGCCGCCGCCAGAAGGGCTGCCACAGTGTAAATTGGCCCTATCTTGGCTATATTTAGATCATCCTCTGCAGCTGCTGGCACTGAGGTTGGAAGTCAACTTTTTTGGGGGGGGGTGGGAGAGAGAGAGATGTGAGGAGAGAGAGAGAATGAACTATAGAACACAGCAAGAACATTCAAGAGGCTGTCATCCGCTGCACCAAATATTTAAGGGTTTACAATAATGGACCTGCGATGCTTGAAAGACGACATGAAGTCCACTCCTAGATCTTGCAATTGGGTTGATAATGGGTTATCTAATTATCTTGCCATTGGGTTATCTAATTGTCTAGGCAGTAATGATAATATCTTGATGCGTGAACTTTTATAAAAACTGACTGAACCAAACGACGACTTTTGAATATTTGGCCAAATACTTAAATACTAAATTGGAAATATTTAAACAATACTAAGAATCCGGAAATAAGGGTTAAATTGGCTCAAGTGATTGGAAGTAGCAACAAGAGAGCACTTATCATGGGGTGGGATTACTGGACAATCTTATTTGGTCGAATACCTGGCTACAAACTCTTATGTTCCTTTCTTCTGGTTAACTTATATTGGTAGTGATCTCAAGTTAGTAAAAAGGCGTAAAATTCAACTGTAAGGAAATTGACTTTTGGCATTCTTGTTAGTTTAATTTTGATTTGATTTAGATGAAAGACAACAATCGTGGCATGGTTCTGATGTTAATTTAATGTTGAATATAAGGTAGAAAGAGCAAAATAGAGAGTGTTGAGTTTTGTGAGTTCTAGATTCCTTTTGCTCTGAGCTCAGTCTGATGAATCCGTTTCAGCACAATATTTAGAGATTAGATTGAGAAGAGAAAGAAGAGAGAGACAAGAGAGAGATACATGCTGAGAGAGAGATCTAAGAAGTAAACATATAAAAAGTGAAGGAGAGAGAAAGTGATAAAAATACAGCGCAAGAGAGGCTAGAATGAAGACAGAGATGAGAGACGCTTTGGATAGATCAATAAAGATCGAGATGGAGGTAGAGATAGAGAGAGAAGAAAATAAGGAGATAAATCAGGGCAGAGAGAGGGATAATAGCGCATGAGAAACCATGATAACAAGAAAGATAGAGAATTATTAGAGGAAATGGAGATAAAAAGATAGATGGAGAGAGATAGAGTGAGAGAGGGAGGGACGAATGGGAGACAGAGAGAAACAGAAAGCTAGATGAGAGACTCAGAGAGAGATAAGACAAAGACTACAAGGGAGGGAGAGAGAGAAAACAAGAGACTGTTAGAGATCAATGAGAGAGACAGATAGAGAGGGAGATGTAGAGAGAGGCAGAGAGATGGAAGGAAATTCAAGGATGCACTACAGATATATATATATATATATATACACTTACATTGAAGTTATGAGATGCAGAAACTGAGCAGTAATGGGGCAAAGGATTCTGGGTTTGCATCGATGTACCGTGGCGGATCGTCGGCAAGCAGGCTTTTCCTCTGATCAAGGGTCCGCTCCACGGCACGGTAGAACTCGATCCAGGAAGAATTGCAGGCCATGGCGCCCTCCCCGCCAGGAACAAGGAGCGCAACGGGCGGGCAGGGCGACGGAGCGACCAAATCCAACCCAGCGGCGACACGTAGCGGCGGGGCCGTCACTTTGGGGAAGTTCACAGCGAGATTATCCACTTTGTGATCATAGATCTTGCCTCGGCGATCTAGCTTGTACTTGGATGTGCCCTGAAACTCGCCCCTGGCCTCCCATGGCACTCGCGGTACGCCTTTCAAGCGCCACCGGATGAGGATCACGTCGTCGGAGAGCTGCCAGATGCGCAGCACCTCCAGCTCGATCTCCCTGAACAGCATCCGGCCATGGAATCGCAAAGCCCAGAAGATCAGACGGTAGCTGTCGATCCCTTGGAAAGAATTCAGTGGATCGGAGAAGGTGATATCCGCCCTGAAGCACAATCAAGAAAAAAAAAACTTAATCATCAAGACATTTGGCAGAAAAGGAGGGGCAAGGAAATTTTATTTCCTAAAACTTTGTTGAAAAGCAAAAAGGGTAATGAATTCTCAGTCTCTTGCACTTGAAGACCTTAATTTCCTCAATCCTATCAGAGAAACGGGATTAGGGATTCTCAATTCATTGGATAGACAAGTTTAATCCCCCAAGGAGAAGCAGAAAAAGGATTAAGAATTCTCAATTTCTTGCTAATTAAAAACCCTGATTTCCACAGAATTTCTTGCCAATTGAAAACCCTGCTCGCTAATTAAGGAGAAGCAGCGCTTGCTGGCGGTGCTCTGGACGATATGGCTGCATCGAAACAAGATAGTGTTTAAAGGGAGGGTGGCTTCGGTGTAGAATGCCACTCATGGTGTGGAGGCGCTGCTGTCTTTTTCGGGTGGAGGGAGAGGATAGCCTATTTGAGTTTGATAGTTTATTGTTTGGAAGCCCTAGCAGATAAGGAAGCCCTGCTATCATTATTGTTTGGATAGCCTATTTGAGTTTGATAGTTTATTGTTTGGAAGCCCTAGCCTCTTTCAATTTCTTGTTTGGAAGAGCTTAATCCAATAAGCCCTAGCAGAAAAGGGGGTAGGGACTCTCAATTTTTTGTTTGGAGGGTCTGAATTTCCAAAAACCGAGCAAAAAAGGGGGTTAAAGGTTCTCAGTCATTTGAGTTTAAAAACCCTAATTCTCTAAAATTTGGCAAAAAAGGGGCCACAGATTTATCAATTTCTTGGTTGAAAAGCTCATTTCCCAAAATCCAGGTTAAAAAAGAAGCTTGGAATTATCAATCTCCAGCGTATGAAAACGCTAATTCCCTAAAAGTTGTCAGAAAAGAGGGCTAAGGTTTCTCAATTCCTTGGTTGGAAATGTGAATCTCCGGATCCTAGCAGCAAAAAGGAGACAGGAATTATGAATTTCTTGTGTTTGAAAGGCTCCATTCCCGAAATCCTAGCAGAGAAAAGGATGATAGGGTTTCTCAATTTCTTGGTTGGAAGAGCTTAATCTTTGAAACCCTGGCAGAAAAATGGGCTAGAGATTCTCAATCTCATGCAGGTAAAAATCAACATCCGTCAAACTTTCAGCAAAGTTTTGGTAATCTCGTCAAAAGCTTCAAAATCCAAGCGAATCAGAATTTTTAGATAATCTCAATTTCTTGCCTTCGAGAGCCCTAAAATCCCCTAAAAGTTAGCAAAAAAGAGCAATAGGGTTTCTCAAATTCTAGGTAGGAGAAGCTTAATTCCCCAAATTCCTGGCAGAGATGGAGAAGGAATTCTCAAATCTCTCGCGTTACCACGGCCCAGTCTTAGAAATTCCAGCAGAAAATAGGGCTAGGGCTTCTCAATTTCTTGGTCCCCGAAGCCCTAGCCAATAATTCTTCATGTCTTCCAACTACCAAAACCCTCGATCGGCGAAACCCCAGAAATTAAGAAATTCTGCCAATAATTGAGAAATTCTGCCAGAAGTCGAGAAATTTTGCCAGAAGTTGAGAAATTCTGCCAGAAGTAGAGAAATTCTGCCAGGAGTTGAGAAATTCTGCCAGAAAATTGAGAAATTCTGCCAGAAAATTGAGAAGTTCTGCCAGAAAATCGAGAAATTCTGGCAGGAAGAGGAAGGCCAGGGTTCGCGAGCTCCCAACCCTCCGCGCCAAATTCACAGAAGAACACGGCACTCACCGGTAAATCTCATAATTAAGGTCCCGGGAGAAGACGAGCGGGAGATCCTCGCGCAGCGTGCGGACGGCCATCCCGAGGTTGAGGTAGAACTCATTCCTCCCGCCATCGTCTCCGCCGCCATCGCCGCCGCCCACGAGGAGCGGGGATCGCAGCCCGGCGTGGAAATCGACCAATTTGGGGTCGATTTTGAAGGAATCTCTGGAAATCGGGGGCACCATCGGCAAAGGGCGGCGAGCGGCGGGGGGGAGGAGGGGGCGGGTGGAGAAGAGGGAGGCCGTCGCCATGGGAGAGGGGGGGAGAAGAAGGGAGAAGAGGGCCTTCTCTCGCCCCCCTTTTTCTCCTGGGCTCTCGTCGCCTTCGTCGTCGTCGTCGTCGTCGTCGTCTTGTTGGGAGGAGTACAAGGGTTTGGGTGGCCATGGATGCCTCTACGACGCCTCTCTCTCTCTCTCTCTATCTCTCTCTCTTTATCTCTCTCTCTATCTCTATCTCTGTCTCGCTGGGCTTTCTCGGCCTTTTTTTACTTTGTCTCCTCGATGGTCGGCATTTGATGGGGATGTGGATGGGGATGATGATAAGGATTGTGATGATGATGATGATGATGACGAATGATGACAATGATGAGGATGAGGATGATGATGGGGATGTGGATGGGGATATGATAAGGATTGTGATGATGATAATGATGATGGCGCATGATGACAATGATGATGATGATGATGGGGATGTGGATGGGGATGATGATAAGGATTATTATGATGCTTGTGATGATGATAATGGTGATGACAATTGTTATTATGATGATGATTATAATGATTACAGTGATGATGATGACGACAATGATTACAGTCATTAGGATGACAATGATATGATGATGATGGCAAGGATCATGATGATGAGGATGACGATGCTATGATGATGATGATAAAGATTACGATGATGAGAATGAACATGATATGATGATGATGACAATGATGACAATAATTACAATGAAGATGTTGATGACAATGATTACAATGATAAGGATGACGATGGCAATGATAATGATGGCGATAATGAGGATGACGTTGATATGATAATGATAGCGATGATTACAATTTTGAGGATGACGACGATGATGATGAGAATGATTACAACGATGAGGATGACTATGATATGATGATGATGATGGCAATGTTTACGATGATGAGCATGACAATGCCGATGATGATGACAATGATGATAAAAATGTAGGGTGATGATTGTGATGACAATGATGGTGATGATGATACAAAAGTAAAATGATGATTGTGATGTCAATGATGGTGATGATGATGAAGATGATGGCGATGATGCCGGTGATGATGATGATGATGTGAAATATGAAGAGCCCACATCATTGTCCCATCATTCGCCTGTGATAAGATCATCATTATCATCATCTTGTGTTATTCACATGATGAAGATGATGATATAGTTTTCATCAACCCTTTGGTAGTGTTTTCTCATATGACAAGATATGATTGCAAAATCATCATCGTCATTCACGCCGGCAGCCGATGATTTGTTTTGGATAATTTTGATGGTTGTCAAGAATCATGTCTTGGATGCTTGGAATATTTTTGCCTGGACACAGAATATTCTTTCCAAGCCCATCTTTGGAAGCATATTGCCTAGACATCATCATCACTAATGATGATGATGTGATGATGAAGAGAGGATAATCAAGAATCCACATCAAAATCATCATCATATCATCCATGAGAGGATCTTTGGCATCATCATTCATCCTTAACGTGATGACGATGTGATAGTTTTCGTCATCCATTTGTAAATCATCAATTGTCAGTCAGGCATGTGGCCAATGATGGGTTTTGTATGATTTTCGTCTGAAAGTATCATCCTGGATGCTTGGAATTGCAGACCTTGTGGCAGAATATTCCCTCCAACCCCATCAAAGGAAGCTTGTTAGTAGGCTTGTTGGATGGATGATGAATAATAATTTTTCCGAATGTGCGGAAGGGGACAGAATGACCATCTGTTCTATCATCCTTCCAAGAATATTCCTCTTGTTGGAATCTTCATTTGTCCATGTTTTATCATCCTCACAACGCCGTCATCAGCCTTTTTTTGTCATTTGTCTGTGTTGGAAAATGGAACAGATGATGGACGAGACAACTTGTCTTGGACGGATGGCGAAACAGATGTCGTAAAAACATTAAATTAAATAAAAAAGATGAATGAAGACAAGTCACATATTAAAAAAACATTAAATAAACATATTGTAGTTAAAAAAGTCAAATCAAGTTATTTCTTCGTGTCGCCCTTGCCTTACGTGCCCGCTGTTGCCACCCCTCGCTGCCCTCCGCCCTCGTCATGTGCATTGTCATTGGCATTCCTTGAAGCTACCGCCCTGGGATCTTTTTTACCCAAGAAAGTGATAAAAAAATGATTTCTTGAGGGCTCACCATGTTTTTTATCAAACAAATGATATTGGCATAATGTAGAGAGAGTCACAAAGCTCCCAGTCTTTCCTTTTTTTTATAATTTTAATGGCAAAAAACATGGTGCCGGGTACGGCCAACCCTGCGGTTGTGCCTGTAGATCGATCCATCCATGCCCTGGACACCACCCAGGGGGTGTTATATATAAGTGGAGTGTTTATAAGTGTTTATAGGCGTGGAACGAGTATAAATATGCCAATTACACCCGGATCCCACTCGTCCACGCCCATGTTAAGAAAATGAAATGGTACATAAATGATACCTTGCAGGTGCTCGGAGAAGTATTCGCGTCATCGTCCCTAAACGGAGCCCCCGGCCATGTCGATGATGGAGCAGTTGTGACAAAGCTCCCAGTCTTAGTGGGGTTTGGCAATGGTTTCTGTTGGTGTCATTTATCTCTGCAACAATGAACAAACTCTAATTCTTAGGTATCTTTGTTTGAAATAGGAATTATATTATCTTCAGTCGTCATCCCCATTATCCACAATAGCCATCCCCATTGGTGGTGGTCGTCTTATGCATCATCGATAGTCATTGTCCCCATATCTATGGTTTTTGTTCATGTTATCAGCAGTTATTGTCCACACTGTCGACACTTGTCTAACCCTCATCGCCAGGGATCATTGGTCACCTATAATGTTTATCCCTATCATTGTCGGTCACCATCCACATTGTGTACAGTCATCATCCCCTTTACAGTCATCTTCGATAGTCATTCTCATTATCTTCTCCATCTACAAAGATGCTTTATATCTTATTTAAATGTAATATATATCCCTTTATATTTCCATCATCCTGAACATCATCAGTCATCATTATCATCTGTTTTGTCATTTTTGTTATCAGTCATCCAACATTTGTGACATATGAGTGATGACTGAAAACAATTCATTGAGTCATCCGTCCATTGCTCTGAACATTGATAGATGACAAACTTAAACATGACGAATGCCAGTTATGACTTTTCATGACACTGGCGACTTGCCGCAGAATCAAGATGAGAGAGAAAATTAGATGGTTAAGAATCATTCAACTTCAAATCCTCTTGAAAATTTGAGAGTAGCTTCCTTTCTCGCTGTCTCTCATGTATCCATTCATATAGTGATCTGTTAATAAACCTTAAAATTCATGTAAAATTATCTAGCAACAGTTTCTACTTTACAAGGTTAAGTGAAAGAGAGCAATTTTAACATCTATCAAATTTTCTTGGTCTGTCTAAAAAGATAATTTATTTTATTTATTTTTATTATATATTCCTTCCTTTTTTAAAGTTAGAAAGAAAAAGAGAAGTGGAGAGGCTCTCTCTGTACGTAAATCATTTTGATCTTGATGTAATATAAGAATCCAGGGTGTGTCTTCTTACTCTTACTTCATCATCTTCTTCTCTGTATAATTGATATATTAAGTCCACCCATTTGCATCAATCCATCACTATCTAGCGATCCACATCCATCTCATTCATAACACCCATTCTATTCATCTGTCACCATCATTTTGATGCACCCTCTTATTCATTATATTAAATAAACTCATTATTCCATGTATCTATCTTTATCATTTCATTGCATTCTTAATTTATAAATATCTTCTCTTATCCCCTAATCACCATATATAAGGCCATCTAAACTTTATTATATGCTCCCTGTGGAGACAACCTTGAGCTCATTTACTCAGGGTTAAGCAAAACACTTATTTTTACGAGGGCAAGCTTCAGCATATAATCAATATAACTTCAGTTGTAAGTGACGAGCAAAATCATTTCATTGTAAGTGGCTCCAAACAAGAAAGGCCTCACTAAGGTGTTCTCAATTGGCGAAGCCTCCTAGGACTGAGGTGTTCTCAATCGGCGAAGCCTCCTAGGACTGAGATGTTCTCAATCGGCAAAGCCTCACTAAGGTGTTCTCAATCGTTGAAGCCTCCTAGTACTGAGGTGTTCTCCATCGGCAAAGCCTCCAAGGCCTGAGGTGTTCTCAATCGGTGACGCCTCACACCCACTCAAGTACAGAGGTGTTCACAATCAGCGGAGCCTCCAAGGTGTCCTCAATCGGCAAAACCTCCAAGGACTGAGTTGAGGAGTTCTCAATCGGCGAAGCCTCCAAGTACAGAGCTTAGAATTTCTAAATCGGCGAAGCCTCGACTGAGCTTAGGAGTTCTCAATCAGCGAAGCCTCACACCCAAAACTTGCTAGCTCATTTTTATTTTATTTTATATTTTAAAATTTTTTATTTAAATTTCTAATTTTCTTATTTTATCTAATTTTCTAATTTTTGTTATTTTTTATTTTTCGTTATTTTTTGTTATTTTTCATTTTATTTACAGGATTTACGTCTTTTAAAATCTACATAGTGTCAACCCTTGTACAGAGGTTTATTTTCTTCTCATAAACCTGTACTTTACACCCTATGATATGTGGGGGTATAACTTTTAATTTCTGGCTTTTAAGTTCTCATACTTTTTCTACCTATATTGGAATTCAAATAAGTGTATTTTCTACCTATATGAAAATTATTACCCCAAATTGAGTTCATCATGGGGGAAGATAAGATGGAGTGCGCCAGCTTACCCCATCGGAGACCATCGGAGTTGTCATCATCACCGTCGACAACCCGCCGGCTCGCGCCCCCACACGACTAGCATGCCAAGGTGATGGTGAAGACATCCGGGTTTAACACCTCGGGTGAAAAGCACGACCGCGCATCGATTGTTTGAATTTCTCTCAGGTTCGTGTTTGTTTTATTTCTCCTTTTACCGTGCTTGTGTTTTCGTTTTCATCGTGTCGGTTCGCCGTGTTGTGTTATGTTCGTTGTGCGCCATGTGGCTTTCTTTATGGTTCTTAGTTTATTTGTTTTCTTGTAACGGGAATCCATGTACAAGGGCCCCTTAATGGACCCTCTTGTAAGGGCCTATCATGGCCCTATATAAGGCCATGATGGGCACCCAAAATAGTTCAGATCTGGAATTTGTATTTTGGCAGTTACCATCATCCAGGTCTCACCAAGAAGAAGCGAGGGAGGAAAGGAAGAAGAAGAGGAGGAAGGAGAAGAAAGAAAAGGAAGGAAAGAGGGAGCAGCGACACTTGACATTGCAACCCTAGGCCGCTACACCACCACAACATCTCTGGGTGGGTGTGAAAACATGAGCAAACCATCCGGCATGGTTTGTGTTCACGGCCACAGGCTTCTCCCATGCGTGGTCAACGCGTCGGGTTGGACGTGAGTGCGGGAATAACTCTCTCCGGCATTGCTTGGTCTACGGCCATCCGACATATCCCTCGTGCGTGGTCAACATGACCGCCCAGCAAGAGCGAATACATCCCGCCCGCGCTGACGAAGGATCTGCCCGCATCCTCAGTCAGACCCGCACACTCTGACAAACAGCCGCCCGCACTGCTCCACGAGGATCTTTGAGTCACTCTTGCTGGAGACATCGTTCCCAACGTTGCTGTGACAGAGCTGGTCCTAGGGAACAACACGTCCGGGACGTGACGCCCCAGACATGACAGAACGGATGACGGAATGTGACAGACGGTGACTTGAAGACACTTTTGTCATGTCATCATCACGTCACGCATCCCACAAAATACAAAAAAACCGTCACTTTCCGTCATGTGTCCCTCTATTGGGTGTCCCATCACGTCCACATCACCGTGACGGCGTCACCGTCACCGGTGACGGGAAAAATCCTATGTGACATTTGGTTTCGGTGTTTATTTGAAGTGTGAATGGCAGATCGCTTTGTACTGCGAGCAGTGGGTTTCAGCATAATTTGATAATTTTATTTCAAATATTTCTTTTTGGGCTGTTGAAATACTTGGTTTCGGTGTTTATTTGGTGGTCCAATCTCAGAAATTTTTGTTTCAAGAGTTGGGAACAATCTGTTTTGGTGCAATTTGATGATTTAGTCTTGGAGATTTACATTTTCAGTCACAAAAATAATTTAGTTCGGTGATCGTTTGATGATTTGATATCGGAAATTTCATTGTCAGAAAATAAAATCACGCTTTCTAAACGCACTTCTACAGAAAAATTTTGAGGTTTTGTTCTTCATCTTCCCTAACAGTATCCCGCAGAAACAATTTATCGACGAATTTCCAGAATCGCAGAGGAAAAGAAAGAATTTCAAAGTAAAAAAAATTAAAAGGAAAGTTTTCAGGCTGAATGGACTCTTCGAAGAGCACGCAAAGCAACGAAGACGACGACTCAAAGCAGAATCTTAACCAGATCACCAATTTCATTCAGAAAACACTTGGCCTACTTCATCAACTTCACCTCACTGTCTCCACCTTCCACGCTGCTTCTCAACTTCCCCTCTTACAACGACGGTAGAAACCATATCCTCTCCTTTCAATCTTCTTCTTCAATCTGCTCTTTCCCAGTTTTTGTTTCTATGGATTGAAATTCAAGTTTTTTTCTTATCCTAGGAATGCCCCATCGCTGAATTTGACACGATGCAAAATTTTGCTGGGAATTGTAATTTCCAAATCCCCATGGAAGTTATCAAGTGAGTCTGCTCTAGATTGTTCTTGGGTAATATGTAAAATTTATTGACTTGTTATTTATTTCTATGGGTGCGATCAGTTTGATTGATGATGGGAAGAACCTATATGAGTTCACGAAAGATGTCCTGAATAGCTGCATCGCGAAGAACCAGATCACCAAGGGCAAAACAGATGCCTTCAATGTGTGGTGGCTGAAGATCTCTTGAATTTAGTGTAATTTCTCGTAAATTATGAAGCAATTGGGACTTTTACGGTGATTGGAGGCAGTTAAAAATACTGTTTTTTAACTGTATTCAGAAATAATGACACGTACGTCATCCATGACGTCATCACATCATGCGTCCTGAGCACCCCATCACCGTCACGTCACCGTCACACCCCCATCGTCATCCATCACAGTCATCGTCACGTTTCTGTCATAGTGACGTGTGACGTGACGGATGATGCTTGTCCTTCCCTAGCCAGTGCAAACGACTGCCCCTGCAAGTGTGGCAAGTGCGCTCCTCGGGTGTTAACGGCGTCGCTCACGGTCGACCTTTCGGTTACGTGAGTTCACAGTTGACATCACAACTGCCTGCAACGCTTCTATCAAGGCATCGTCATGTGCCCCTATTCGGGCCAAGCATACGACACTCTCATAGTGCCGACGGTCGTCACACGACACGCCGCCAGCCGTCCATAGTTGTTGGTCATTGGTGTATCCATGACGGGCACTTCCGAACCCACCGTGCAAGTGTCAATTCTTGCCCCAGCCATCGCCGTTGCAACCGCCATTCGTGCATCACCCGCACTGCTACGCACACGCACCATCCGTTCGGCCGTGTGCTACTTTGAGCTGTAAACGCTCGTGCTCCATCACGCCAGCATGCCACCTCTCGATCGACCGATGGTGTATCGACTTACACCCTACCATCGTGTTGCCTGCCACCGCTCGCGATGATTATCTGTCTTCGTTCGTGCCGAGCCTCTAGAGAGGGGCCACACACTCTGAGAATAGCCATTCGCTTGAGCCGCATTGCGGCTGCGCTTCCCCTCTATCTTCGCCTCCGACCTCCGATGTTAGGCTCTAGCAATGTGACAGTGCCTGTTGAGCTACACCGTGCCCGTCTCTGGCACTGCTCCACCACACCTGGCCGTACCGGCTCATGCCGACCAAGACACCAACGACAAGCGACACTGTCGACGAGGTACATCGTTCCCCTTACTCGTCAATTACATTACGTCTTTCAGTATATTTTTGGCTGCACTGCACCGCGCTCGGGTTAGTTTAGGTGAGAGATTATATCATGAAAACTACTTCTCGAGTGATTCCCCAAGTACGGGTCGAGCCCGTCCGTTACGTGCGAGCGCCAATGGAACTTTTCCGTTCGATGCCGTAGTCACCGTCGTTGCTCCGACGAGGGTCAGAAGGTCACCGTCACCGTCACCGGTCTCCCACCCCGGAGCTCAGTGCTCGGCAAATCCCCACGAGTCGGGGCCTGCACGTACATCCACCTACGGTTCATCGTATCACAAAGTTACATTCTCGTTAGGGAATTTTTCAATCGGACGACATCCTCGACGACGTCCGACATCATATTGGTATCAGAGCATCGTCTCGATACCCATCCGGAAGACATCACTGATGACGTCCATCATCAAGATATCTGTTGATCAGGCCTTAGAAAAGGTTTTGCCCAACGCAATACGGAGCAACAATTCATAGAGTTGAACATTGAAAATTGGGAGAGTCATGGTGTGCAATAGTATGTAGTTTTCCATTGTAAGCTTTACAAAGGGGGTCATATCAAAGTTTTCTGAGGGAAAAATATCCTCCAAGATACATTGGCGAAACACTTCTCCAATAGGGAGTTTGATGAGGCATCAGGCATCCCTTGATGAAGGCTTACTTGAACGAGCTGAACGGCTGCGATCGAATTAAGGGTGGAGCTTAATAAGAAATGTTATTTGAAGGAATGTCCACATTAGCATCATCCTAGACTAAAAGGGATTACCACAACTTTAGACAAGTAAGAATTGTACAGATAGACATATTCGTTATGAGATTAGCGGCTAGGATCCAATGTAGGATCAATGATAGATGGCCAGGATCAACGATAGATATGATGAGAACTGGGGGATAGGATTCATTATTGATAGGAGCATTATAGGGTCCATGATTTAATTTTGATAATATCATTGTAACAGCTAGGATTATAACAGATATATAGTTGCAATATAAGGCCATAAACCATTACAACTTACTATTTTATGTATGATCTCTCAACCCCCACTTCTCGGTGTCTCCATCTCTCTCCTTTTTCTTCTTCTTCTTCCCCTTGTATACTCAAGTTCTTTCACGGATTCCTTAATTGGAACTGCAGCCCCAGGCATTTTTGGATCTGATACAAAAATAAAGTTACAGGGTCATGAGAGAATACTCAACAAGAATATGTAATATTAAAAAAAATTGAATTTGTACATTTGGTGATGCATATTTATGGAGATGAATAATAATGATTATATTTCATATGCACTAACTATGGGTCATTTACCAGTTTGTAGCCTTGAGCCCAAGGTACCCAAGGTCATTTACCAGTTTCATATGCACTAACTTTTGTATTATACGTCCTATAACATGGTAGTTTACACAAGGTACCCAAGTGGACGAAGTGTCATCAAGTCCATTCCACTTGTCTGGAAACGTTGAGCAAGTAGCTGCTGGGAAAGGTAACGGACGACTCCACGTCTATTCGACCTCAAGGGAGACCCAGGACAAAGAATAGAGAGAGAGATCAATATGAGAGATCCCTGGTACAGAGAGAGATCCATATGACAGACCAAGGGTATAGAGAGAGAGAGAGAGAGTGAGGAGAGAGAGATCTATAGGAGAGACCCCGGGTACATAGAGAGAAGAGAGATAGAGAGAGAGATCCATTGAGAGACCCCTGGTAGAGAGAGATCCATTTGAGAGACCAAGGGTGTAGAGAGAAAGATCCATAGGAGAGACCCAGGTTATAGAGAGAAGAGAGAGAGAGATCCATAGTAGAGACCCCTGGTAGAGAAAGAGATCCATAGGAGAGAGCAAGGGCATGGAGAGAGAGATCCATAGGGGGGGGCCAGGGCATAGAGGAGAGAGAGATCCATAGGAGATATCCTGGGTATAGAGATACGAGAGAGAGAGAGATAGAGATAGAGATTTAGATAGAAATAGAGATGGAAATAGAAGTGGAGATACTGACAGAGATAGAAATATAGACAGAAAAAGACAGAGTTAGAGATAGAAACAAAAATAGTAATGGAGAGAGAGAGAGAGAGCGAGAGCGAGCGAGCGAGAGAGAGAGAGAGAGAGAGAGAGAGAGAGAGAGAGAGAGAGAGAGAGAGAGAGAGAGAGAGAGAGAGAGAGAGAGAGAGAGAGAGATGTCGCTGGTTTGGAGACCGCATGGATTCGTGAGGATAAGCCACTCGCCCACTAACCCCGAAACGTCGCGAAGAAGCAAGAAGATGCTAGCGAGAACGGGCTATACCGAGCAGAGACAATCCGAGAGAGACTCAGGACAGAGAGAGACATTCAAGAGAGGGACCCATGATAAAGGGACAAAGAAGTGAAGGGAGAGAGTGCGCGACAGAGACCCAAGATATTAGTAGGGAGAGATTCAGGATAGAGAGAGATATAGTCACTGTGACTCTGGTCTATAATCTGAGCACAGATAATCCGTCCAAGGATATAGAGAGACATCCAGGGGAGAGACACATGATAAAGGGAGTAAGAAGTGATAGACATCCAGGAGAGATACCCAGGGTAAAGGAAGAAAGAAGGGGAGAGAGAGAGAGAGAGCGCGAGAGAGACTCAAGATAGATAGATAGATATACAGATAAGGAGAGAGGGAGAAAGATAGATATACAGATAGACTGATAGATAGGTAGGTAGGTAGGTAGGTAGATAGATAGGTAGGTAGGTAGGTAGGTAGATAGATAGACAGAGAGAGAGGGAGAAAGATAGATAGATAGAGGGATAGATAGATAGATAGACAGAGAGAGAGGGGGAGATAGATAGAGAGAGACTGAGAGAGGGATATAGATAGACAGAGAGAGAGGGAGATAGATAGACAGAGAGAGAGAGAGAATAAAGGGAGAAAAAAGGATGAAAGAAGGGGAGAGAGAGAATAAAGGGGCAAAGAAGGGAGAAAGATGGGGAGAGAGAGAGAGTAAAAGGAGAAAGAAGGGGAGAGAGAGTGCGCGATCGATAGAGATAGAGAATAGACGGAGAAAGAGGAAGAGATAATAGATAGATAAAGATAGATAGAGATAGAGAATAAACGGAGAAAGAGGAAGAGATAATAGATACATAGATAAAGATGGATAGAGATAGAGAATAAACGGAGAAAGAGGAAGAGATAATAAATAGATAGATAAAGATAGATAGAGATAGAGAATAAACGGAGAAAGAAGGGTAGAGAGACCCAGAATAAAAGGAGAAAGAAGGGGAGAGAGACCCAGAATAAAAGGAGAAAGAAGGGGAGAGATAGAGAGAGCACGCGAGGGGAGATCCAACACAGATCCTTGGAGAGACAGAGACAGAGAGAGAGAGAGAGAGAGAGAGAGAGAGAGAGAGAGAGAGATCTTTCTTCAGGGTTTTTGGACAGGCATGGCGTCTGAGGTGTCGGAGAAGGGAGTGGTGCTGCTGGGCATGTGGGCGAGCATGTTCGGGATGCGCGCGAGGATCGCTCTGGAGGAGAAGGGGATCGAGTACGAGTACAGGGAGGAGGATCTCGCCAACAAGAGCGAGACTCTTCTCAGACTCAACCCCGTCCACAAGAAGATCCCCGTCCTCGTCCACGACGGCCGCACCGTCTGCGAGTCCCTCGTCATCCTCCATTACATCGACGAGGTCTGGCCCGCCGCCCCTTCAAAGCTTCTTCCTTCTGATCCCTTCGCCCGCGCCCACGCCCGGTTCTGGGCCGACTTCATCGATAAGAAGGTGCTCTCTCTCTCTCTCTCTCTCTCTCTCTCTCTCTCTCTCTCTTGCTCTCTCTCTCTCTCCCTCTCCCTCGCTCTCTCTATTTCTGGCTCTTTTTGTCCGTAAATCTTTGATAGATGGAAAGATTGAAAGATAGATGGGCAGATAGATAGATAGATAATATAAAGATAGATAAGTAGATAGATAGATAAATAGATAGATATATCGATAGATGGATGGATAGATAGATGGATCATATAAAGATAGATAGATAGATAGATCGATCAATAGATCGATAAATAGATAGATAGATAAATAGATAGATGGATAGGGAGATAGATAGATGGATAGAGAGGTAGATAGATGGATAGAGAGATAGATAGCTGGATAGAGAGGTAGATAGATCGATAGAGATATAGATAGATGGATTGATAGATAGATAGATCGTGGAAAGATATATAGATGTATGGATAGCTAGATAGATGGATAGATGGATAGATAGATAGGTAGATAGATGGATATATCGATAGATAGTTTGATAGATGGCTGTATAGATAGATAGATAGATAGAAAGATAGATAGATAGAAAGATAGATAGATAGATGGATGGATAGATAGACAGATAGCTAGATAGATGTGTTGTGCGCACACACTCGCGGAAGCGTACATGGACGTGAACCAATGCAGAAGATGTCGAGGAAGATCCCAAGATGATACGAGGAAAAACACCGAAGCGTAGTTGTTAGCCTTGTCACGTCCCCGCGTCGTCACCGTCAAGAGAGCACCAACTCCAAGAGTGAGAGAGAGGGAAGGAGAAAGATACTTGTAGTTCAAATGAACTTTCAATAAACTCTACTCAACTCAAAGGGAGAAAAGAAGAATACATCAAGGGATGTTTGGATGAAGAAAACAAGGGAAATGGGGGGCCTTTTATAGGCACAACCCAAGGCGTAAATGCCCCCTAAAAACTAGGCACGATCCTAGAAAGCAGGTACGATCCTATTCTCAAGGATGTGCTAGGTCATCCTACTTTCTAGGATGTACCAAGTCAACCCCCACAATCCTGAAACTTAGGGCTGGGGGTTTGACGTTTCCAACAAGATGGATGGATAGATAGATAGATAGATCGATAGATAGATGGATAGATAAATAGATAGGTGGATCGATAGATAAATGGATAGATTGATAAGAAGGTGATATCTTTCTCTCTCTCTCTCTCTACTTGCCGGTTCTTTCTGTTCACAAATCTTTGTTGCGGTATCGATTGCTGTCGGGTCTTCTTTCACCCTCTATTGTCTGCTCGTATCTTTCTGAGTTAGTTTTCAGATCTCACATCTCCGAGATCTAATCCATCTTTTGTTGCTCGTATCTATTCTCACTCCTCTCTCAATAGATCTCTCTTATTCTATGTCTCCTTCTCTCTCTCTATATATTTCTCTCCTCTCTCTACATATCTCCCCTTCTCTATATCTATCTTTCCCTCTTTCACTATCTCTCTCTCTCTATAATATCTTTCTCCTCTCTTTTCTCTCTATATACTTCTCTCCTCTCTCTCTACATATCTCCCCTTCTCTATATCTATCTTTCCCTCTTTCACTCTCTCTCCTCTCTATATCTATCTTTCCCTCTTTCACTATCTCTCTCCTCTCTATAATATCTTTCTCCTCTCTTTTCTCTCTATATACTTCTCTCCTCTCTCTCTACATATCTCCCCTTCTCTATATCTATCTTTCCCTCTTTCACTCTCTCTCCTCTCTATATCTATCTTTCCCTCTTTCACTATCTCTCTCCTCTCTATATCTAGCTTTCCCTCTTTCACTATCTCTCTCTCTATAATATCTCTCTCCTCTCTTTCTGTTTCCCTCTCCATCTCTCTCTATCTTTTTTCCTTCTCTCTCCCTTTCTCTTTTCCTTCTCGCACACACATCTGCTGTCTCCCTGAAGGGACAAGCCTCACGGTTCACTTATCAGATCTTTCGTTGCTGTATAAATTCCGTCGTTATATATCAGATTTATAAATCTCATACCCAGCAATAACGAAGTATACTAAGTTACTTTTCATCTCCTATATTTCTAAATGAGAGATCAATCGGTTGATCTAATCATATTTTCCAAAATCTCTCTCTCCCTACATACAATATATACCTATGCATCTGGCCATCTCTTGAAAGGACAAGGTCAGTCTACTGAAGACTATTGTTCCTACTCAATTTAATCGCTTACCAACTGTGCTAAAAGCTATAGCTGATAGTAAGGGTGCTACTTTTCTCTTTAAGCAGTACATTGTACTTCAACACCCACCCACAATAGCTGCTGCTGGCCCATTTATAGCCTAAGAGGGCAGTGTGTTACCATGTTGGATTTAAGTGCTTACTAACTGTGTTAAAAGCTATAGCTGATAGCAAGGGTGCTACTTTTCATCTTTAAGCATGGCGTTGTACTTCAATAATTCTCAGGTATACAATGCCGGCGTGAACTTATGGAAGGCCAAAGGCGAGGAGGCGATGGCCGAGGCGAAGAACGAGTTTATAGAAGTTATGAAGTTGTTGGAAAATGAGCTCGGCGAGAAGTCGTATTTTGGCGGTGAAGTGTTTGGATTCTTGGACATCGCCCTTGCTGGCTACGTGCCCTGGTTCGGCACGTACGAATTGTCTGGAGGCTTTAGCATGGAGGTCGAGCTGCCGAAGCTGGCGGGCTGGGTGAAGAGATGCAAGGAAAGAGAGAGTGCTTTGAAGGTCTTCCCTGATAGTGAGAAGGTTAATGAGTTCCTGAACTTCCTCAAGGCGAAATATTTTCTGTAAGAGCTCTTTCCATCATTCTCTCTATATATAATTTCTGTGGAACTCTAGGGTTAAATAATCAGTGAGATAGGCCATGCAACGTTCGTTGCCTTGGGCCTTCTCCTGGAACTTTGAATACTTCTCCTGTATTTATGGTCTGCTCTTAATATGTTCTAAAACACTATTATACTTTCATTCTTACTGCTTGGTCTTTTCGTCTAATATTGAAGCTGATAACTTTAGAAACCTTGAATTCTGAAATAATATAATTCTGGTGTACTTTATATTTCTTTTTTGGTGCCAACTATTTTAGTTTGAGAGTATATCTGATTTTCCTGAAAAAAATGCAAAAGAGATTCCAAATAGTAATATCCAAATAGGGTGGATACATATCTGAACGAATAGAGTCCACTTGCAACCAATTACATTGAACGTCATCCTAAACCATTTAAAATGACAATGACATTTTCAAAATTAAATTTGAAGTATTTTATCACATGTTAGAAATATTGTGCATGTTGTTTTTATATACTATCTCACTTGTATGGCCCAGTGAGTTTCTGTAAATATGTTTCATCAATCATGGGATTCATGATTGGCTTCAACAGAAATATTCCATCCAAATGAGACTTCTCAAGCACAAGTTCTGCCCTAAAAAATTGGCTTCCCTTTCTCAACATTTAAATAAAAATTATTGTTTAAAAAACACAAGAAAAAGTAATTCTAATACAAATACGAAGAGACATAACACAAACTAAGAAATATTAAATGTAGTAACAGCTGTCCTCATTCTCCTTCACCATCATGAAATACCATAACATTACTATCAAACTTTAATCTTACCATTCTTCTTTTGTCATGTTTATCCACTCTTGTGGCATTATCAACCTCATTTTATCTTGTCATCGAATGATTAGGACTGACACTTCATGTCTCTGTATATTTCATTAAAGTTATGCCCCCGACTTAAACGGTAACCTTCACTTCAATCACTGTAATCATTTCAATACACTTTTAGGCCTGTGACAGAGATTAATAAGAGCCTCCCTTTTGGCCACACTTAATTCCATTACTTAGTCATTATAAAAAATATCATTAAGACCTAAGCTAATATTTCATCACAATGATAAATTTCCTTTTATAAGACAAATGACATACCCCCCAAGTTTCATTCAGCTAAAAAATCAGATAACTAGTAATTCATACAAATACATCAAAATAGAACTCTCCATTTCCACCATGAACATTTTCTAACCAATTATCATTAATTCCATAAATTTATATCGACATTTTTTTTATAAAATACTTTCCTCGTAAAATTAATGATGGAATAAATCTCATTAAGAAAATTAAATTTCATGAGTGTTGATTCAAATTTATAAATTTATCTAATGAAGGAAATACATCAAAAAAATGACATCTGCAAAGCAAAATCTTTAAAACTGCATTTTGATATTCTAAATTATGGTCAATAAATTTGTGTATGTTTTGTGTTTAATTAATGAGTTAGATCATATATTTATTAATATTTATGACGTATAGGTGTGAGGAGATAGAAAATAAAAGACTGAGATAGAAGGATAGAAGAGACAAAAACCAAGGATGATATAAAATGTGGAAAAAATAGAGACATTTAAAAGGGGGAATAATGGAGGTTCCAAATGAATAATCATGAATACTAATTAACCACATCTATAACTAGTTTCTTGAATCAAGAAAAGGTCATATGCGTAATAGATCGAATCCTAAATTTTAGACCCATAAGGCCAACCCATGGTTTTTTATGGCGAGGACGCCGACACATCACCATCGGACGTGTCGCGACGGTCAACCGAAGTCAACATCTCCGCCACGGATACGCCGCCACAGTCAACCGACGTCATCACTCCTGCTACGGACATGCCCCAACCGTCTCCGCCACGCACGTCTTCATGCACGCACGTCAACACTCCCACTCCGGACGTGCCGCAACCGTCTCCACTACGCACGTCTCCACTACGCATGTCTCCACACACGCACGTTCCTTTGTGCGTCATGACACGTCGCCAACGACAGATCAACAACTGCCCCTTGGCGTGACATGAAGCACAACTCGTCTTTAATTCCTCATCTTCAAGTTGTATTTTCTCTTTCCTCCAAGGCCTATATGTATAGGCCATTGTTTCAAGAAACAGTTAGGCAGTCAAATTTCAAGAATTAAGTTTTGTTTAACTCTTCTTGGAGGAATGCCCAAGCCTCCCTATCTCGCCAACCCTAGCGCCGCCATCGCCGCCGCCGCCTCGCGACGTCGGCCTTCCATCCTCTCTTTCCATCCTCTCTCTCCATCCTCTCTCTCTTTCTCTCTCTCTCTCCCCCTCCCTCTCTCGCCTTCCAAAGGACGCCCAAGGCCACCTCCATGCCGCCCGCTTGGGGCCGCCCCAACCAGGCCGCCCAGGCCGCCCCTGCCAGGGTCGCCAAGGTCGCCCCCAGGCCGCCCGCTCAGGGCCGCCCAAAGGACGCCCAGGCCGACCCAACTAGGGCCGCCCAGGCCGCCCCAACCATGGCTGCCCAGGCCGCCCCTACCAGGGCCGCCAAGGCTGCCCCAGGCTGCCCGCTTGGGACCGTCCCAACCAGGGCCGCCCAGGCCGCCCCGCAAGACTTCGACACTAGCGGCGCCGGTCATCGTCGATGCCGTCCAACGCTTCGAGCCGCGCGCGCTACGCGCGCTCCGGGTGCGCTGCACGGCCTCCGCGCACTCCGCGCGCGCGCCAGCGCTCCGCGCACTCCGCGCACCCTACACGCGCTTTGCGCGCTCGGGTATTCGCCTATGCCTGACTCTGCGACAATGACATCTACTCTCTACCAAGGCCATTCAATGCCCGGAACACCCAGAATCTTCCTCGTCCAATGGGCCGCTCAACGCCCGGATTCTCCCAGCCTCATCATGATCGGAATTCCCCGCATCCTCTTCATGCACTACGGTGCCGAGGTACGCCTGAACTCTTTGGTCTCGAAAGTGTTCTCCGTCCAGTGTTTTCTCGAGAAGTTTCCACCACTGTCAGAATTAGATTTGGTTTGGATTTCCACTTCTTTTCTCTCTTTCTCGAGTGTTTCTTTGTGACGCGAATTTGGATATTGATTTCGGTGCTTAGGCATCGTCACGGTGGGGGAAGACAGTACTCCCGCCGTCGATAAGGGAGCTGCACCACCAGATTTTCATCGGTTTTAAAGTCCGAATTCGACCGTGTGATTTCTGTGACTGTTTTATCTCTCCAGTATCCGATCCATCCCTAGTCGCCCATCTACCCGTAGTCTGTCCCATCAACCCAGTCGTCCATTCCTTCGTCATCCATTCCTTAGTCGTCCATTCCGTAGCCGTCCTAGTCAGTTTTAATCAATTGTAGGATGAATATCTATGCCACCTATTGTTTCTTAACATTTTTTGTTTTAAGTTTATCTCAATTTTTAAGTTTATATCATTCCCAAAAAGGTACACAGGGAGAGGGTTTGAAACTTGGACAGAAAATTCTAGATCCTTATCAAAAGAGAGACAGAAATCGAAAGAATACAATTTATGAATAGAGTAATAACTCCCAAAATTCCTTTTTTTAAAACACGGATTTTCTTGGCTACCATTAGTAGTGGCCTTCATCAAGGTGCAAATTTTGAGAATTCATACACCAGATGTCATAGCCTCCCAAAGAAGGTGTCCTCATTATTCCGATCACTAGATTGATGGAAATTATGGATATATCAATATCTGAGATAAGCCACACCTTCCCTCTCACCTTCTAAATTCAAAGACTGTTGATGTCCCTTTGATTTGTTCATACCTTTAACAGTTTTGGCCCTTTACCTCTATTTGGCACCCCTTCCAACTTGGTTCATTAAACTTAATCTCCATTAACCAAAATTACTTCTCCATATATGATAAAGAAAACTCATAACGTGCAGTTATCTGTTAAAAAATGATAAGATGTGGGATGAATCGATTTCTGAAATCTTCAGGTCAAATAAAGTCAAATAAAGTATGCATAATAATGACACGAATAATGTCTTTAAAGTATGATAATGAAGAAATATAGATGATATCACGTGCTATGTCTATAAGATTAATAAGTAGCCATGGATAAATGTATAAATAAGTTATGTATGAAATTATGAATACATATTATCAAATTATAATGATTTTGGATTAGATCATTGAAGTTATGGTCAATATCATAATTTTACATCTTTATGAAGGTAATTACTCAAATTTAACTCATTTATAAATTTAATATGAGTGGATCACTTTAGCATTGATCCTCAAAGTGACGACAACACCTTAACCAGATATAGAGGGTTAATGTGTCTAAATTAACCTTATTATAAGGCTTCCCATTAAACACCATGATGATTGGTCATCATTAAGTATGATAATGGTCTGGGGGGTCTAGTTCTGAGCTTATATAGCAATTCCATCACCTCGAGCTGGAGAAAAAAAGGGTTACTGGCATCCACGATGTCATGGTGGTTTTACTTTATATTATAATTTTAGGTGTCATTCATCCCCACTAAAAATGAGTTTAAAATAGTGTCAGATAGCTACCAGCATCAATGACCACGATGTTGGATAATATTTTTTTCTTGTGAAATCCTTGATGTATACCTTCTCTAGCCATCTAACTCCTCAAAAACCTGCCTTCACGATGGAAATTCCACCTATCCTATTAAAAATCTTTTGGCCAATAACTCCCTCATCTGACCCCTCTAAATCATCTATATCTCCAAAACCCTTATGCACATCTACTTCTCTGATATCACACAGGGAAGTCTTATTGCCCTTGGTTTAGTCTAGATCCATTTGAAACAAATTCAGCTCAATATATAAGTTTATTTTGAGTTAAAAGAGAAATGAATATGTGAGTTGAACCTTTTTTCAAGTCAAAGTCTTCTACCTTATATTTTTTATAAGAGGTTTCATCAAGATTAAAGGACCACTGTATAAGTAATGATCACCTTCTAATCATTCATTAAGTTTTCTAAGTATGAACAAAAAAAGTTGGCTCTATATATTTTATGATTAAAAATATTTAAATTGAGAAACTATCAGCATGATCATTCAAGAATGATCAAAGCTGTTTACTATCTAAAATTATATTCAGGTGGATGACGAGAAGAATTTATTTATGTGAAGCAAATAAGTATTACACTTTATTTGTCTAGTTTGGATATGATTTCTTTATCATTGACTCAGGGATATTCAGTGGATGGTGTGGAAAAGAATGCTAATTCAAAATATAATTTGTTGGACTGAGAAAGTTCACGATCTCATAAAAAAATTGACCATTCAAAAACTTCAACTAGCAAAACCCTTTGATTCCAAGTGCGGGTAAACTTTGTCATATTTTCTTGTTAATGAATATCAGACTAAATCAGATTCAATTGAGGGTAAACTTCTCTATGACATACTTCCACATTATGTACTCACATCCATCAAAATTTACACAGGAACTAAATAAAAATGATTAGTTATTTCCATTATTAAAAGAGCTCAAAATGTATAATCATGACATAGTTTATCCCCCTATAGAATACTGATGATGAAATAAAAAAATGTCTCGATAACCAACCCATACTCATAATTATACCTTTGAAGTGCTTCATATTTATATTGAAATTTTAATTTACTTAGTTTCTTATTTTTCTCTATCACTTCTTTTCTCCTAAATTCACTTTGTAAATTTGCGCCTAAATTCACTTAGTTGCTCCACTCCTAAAGTCACACCTTCATAACCTTTTTTTAATGATCAAAGTGCTTTACCTCGACTGATAGACTTGAAATATGTATTTGGGTAACTCAAAAGTGATTTTAAAGTTTCAATATCTGGATATCCTCTTGGTTTTGATCTTTTCAACTTCATTTTTGAGTTCCCCAAACCTAATCGGGGAGGAGGCCTGGAGGGAGGGAGCCTCACATGTGAAGAGGAGTCAGCATTTTGAATAGGCATTCCACCTCCCTTTTCTATTTCAGATGCACAATGAAATGTGGAAGATAATCCAGAGTTCAGGAAGTGGTGGAGAACAGATCTACATATACTAGGATTTCCTCACCAAACTATATCTGAATCTGGTTTGGCACACATCCGTAATGCAAGATCATCAAGAGAAGACTAGGAAAAGCTAGAAAACACATTCTCCGGATGGAATCAAGTAAGAGTGATGGAGCTCCAAAGACAGTGACACAACATGAAGAAGGGATCATTGACCACTGATGAGTACATAAGATAATTCAGGTCTGTTGTTGAATCCCTAGAGATAATGGGACATCCGGTAAATGACCATATGTTATTTTTACTTAAGCGGATTAGGATCTTCCTGCTCTCAATTCATGATTAGCAAGAAGATGCTATAACTTTTTTTCCTCCCATGGCTTACAATATACATAATCAAAGATTTCAGCTACCATCCAACTTTGATTGGAGAAACTACAGCCAGAACAGAAGTTTTTCTCCAAATCAAGGATCTGAGAGGGGAATAAACCAGAGATTCCAACCTCTCTGTCAATTGTTCTCACAGTTCAGACATAGAGCAAAGGAATGTCCTGATATACAAAGAAATTTCCAAAATTGGAGACCCATGAATTGCAATCAAGCAACCAACGCTCGAACTTATGTTGTAAATTCATTAGAAAATCAGGGATGGTATCCTAATAGTGGAGCAACTCACCATGAAACATCTGACCAAAATGTGATTGTTCATCATCAAGCATATCGTGAGAACAATCAACTACAACTAGGTAATGGTACACGTTTGAGAATCTTTTCTGTTGGTTATTCAAAAAAGATACTTCCAAAATGATCTAAAAGATATTCTGCATGTACACGAAATCACCAGGAACTTAGTGTATTCACAAACTTTCTAGAGATAACAACATATTTTTTGAATTTTATGATTTCTATTGTCTTGTGAAGGACAAAACAAGCCATCAGATCCTTCTCCAAGGAGCAGTTAAAGATGGTATCTACTGCTTGGATACACACTATCAAACCAAATCTACTTTTCTTGGAGAAAAGGCGTCCGCAAGAACTTGGCCACCCACAGTTTTTCAATTTAAATTCAATCATCAAAACATTTGGACTTCCTATTACACAACTCGATTGAAGTTTTATATGTGAATTTTGCAAAATTTCTTACTCCCAAAAACAACTTTTTAGCCAACTTATCATACTTCGAGCAAATGCCAGGAAATTATCCACTCAGATCTTTGGGAACCTTATCCAATTATTTCTCATTCTGGTTATTCAGATTAGATTCTGATTATTGATGATTTTAGTAAATATACACATATTTATAGAATTCCAGAGTTGAGTAGAAAATTAGTTTTGTACTAAAAGATTCTATTTCTAACCAGACATGGGTGGAAAGTATCAATATCTCCACCCCCATCTGAAAACCAAAGGAATTGTTAATTAGGATCTCTTGTCCTCATACCCCAGAACAAAAGAGAGCTGCTGAATGGAACAACATATAATAGAAGTATCTCTTGCATTATTAAATCAAAATTACATGCCTAAATATTCTGGGATGAAGCTGTTACTACTTCTACGTTCCTTATAAACCGTTTAATTACACCAGTTCTTAAGAATAGATCACCATTTGAAGTACTGTAAAAAAGTCAACCAGATTATTATTTGCTCAGAACCTTTGGCTGTTTATGTAATCCTTAGTTGAAACTGTATTCTCAAAATAAACTTGAAGCCAAATCACAAAGGTGTGTTTTATTGGTCTATAGCTCTATGCATGTTGGCTATGTGTACATTTCCCTTCACACAGGTAAAACTTTCATCTCGCGTACTGTTGTCTTTTATCAAGACGAGCTTTCTTTTTCATCTGCTCTTAACAATGAAACTCATGGATTATTAGGAACTCATAAAGAGGAATTTGATGACACTCACAATGCACACGTCTTTCATGTGCCTCTTTTTGATTATGTTTCATATGCTTTGCTTCTTAAACATCCTTTGTTTCTGTACCTAGTCTTGAATCTAATATAAATACACCTAATTATTCACTCACTTCTTCTCACGCATATTTGACTAAAAAGTCAAAATCTGTTGATAGAACTCTAAAAATTCATCCCCATGTCTTAATTGAACGACAGCCTGATATCATTCCTACTCTGTATGGCACACCTGAACCAAGAGTTACCGTCAAAACTAAAAGTCTTCAAGATATCTACCAACAGATTTTATAATTTCTCCATTGCTCAACTTGACGCTCTTATACTTAACAACACATGGACTTTAGTTCCACGTAATCCTAATTTTCATATCATTGGATACAAGTGGGTTTATGGACTTAAATATAAGCCCAATGGAGAAATAGATAAATACAAGGCCATATTACTAGCTAAAGGATATAACCAGCATGAAGGATTTGATTTTAGCAAACCTTCAATCCAATCATCAACCATACTAAAATTCATTTGATGTTATCCTTAGGTGTTAGAAAAAATTGGAAGGCACATCAACTAGATGTATCTAATGCCTTTCTCCATGGTGATTTACATGAAACGATCTTCATGGAACAACCACCTGATTTAAAGATGAAAATTTTCTAAATCATGTATACCACCTCATGAAATCTCTCTATGCACGAGCTTGGTTTAGAAAACTTACTTCTCATTTACAAAATCTTGGCTCAGTCAGATTCTAAAGAGATACATCGTTACATTTTAAGCTTTAGCATGATCCCATTTTAATTTTAATTTAGGCGAATGATATTCTATATATAAGTCCAAATACTTACATTGAGAATTTTCCATTTAGCATTTACAATCTGTGCATTACTTCTTCGGATTGAATTGGTTAAACACATTATGGGATATTTTCTGACTCAAATCTAAATGCATTATGTAGACCAGCCTCTACTTTGTGTGCCCTTTCAAACTCTGTAGATAACAATGGTTTTTTAATTGATGATACTCTATACATAAATTTGTTTCTACTCTTCAATATCTTACTCTCACATGACCAGATTTAGCTTTTACAGAAAATAAGGCATGCAAGAAAATGGACTCGTCATCAAACAATGATTGAGAAAACCTGAAGAATTTGCTTCAGTATCTCAAAGTAAGCATAGTACAATGATTATTAATTTATAAAGATTCATGTTTAACTATAGATGCTTACGTATGTATAAATTTTTTATGCATATTGGGCAGGTGATAAAACTGACAAAAGATCAACAGGGTGATAACTTGCAAATTAACATGATTAATTAATGAGTTTTACATTATATTTATGTATTTTAATGACTAATTTGCATGTTATCATATTAAAATAAAGATAAATCAGTTACACTCTCATTTTACTATTATTTCTGATTTTTTATCATTTTTTACATGGAATTTAACCTCATTTTAGTGAAGAAATATTTTTTGCAGGGCTTTAAATACTTGGCTTAAGGTTGGTAAGTGTTCTCATGATTTTTATGGAATTTTTCCATATTTTTTTTTTATTTTTTTGACCGTTATATAGCCAAGAAATGATTTTTTACTTATTTAAATAACATCTATTTAATTTATTTAGCATTTTATAATATATTTATTTATATATTAAGGGGCATCCATGTCATTCGCCCGAAATTCGGGCGAATGAGTGGATAATTATTATATAAATATAAAAGAGAGAAGAGAGAGAGAAGAATAGTCAAAATAAGCGGCTTATGATTTAAAATATATGAAAGAGAGAAGAGAGAGAGAAGAATAGTCAAAATAAGCGGCTTATGATTTAAAATATATAAAAGAGAGAGCGAGAGAGAGAGAGAGAGACTTTTGTTTTTTTTATTATTTCAGGGCGAGTGGACAATGATTGTTCTCCAATCATTGTGGGCGGCCAACGCGGACAACGAAGGCGACACGTGATCCCATAAGGCGGAAAACGAGAAATAAGCTCAACCAATCAGGAAAAATCATTTTTTTTAGAAAATAAAACGATCCAATGGTCCAGATTTATCCTCACTAAAACCTTGATATCTTGAGATCTAGATGTTGGATTAGACTGAAATTTTGAGGATAGGTTTGTCTTTTCCCCCTCTAAAATCCAGACGGTTGGATCTTTAAATGGAGATCTGGAAAAGGGAGAAAATCACTTTTGGATGCTCTCCCCCAAGCAATTGGCCTGGAAGGACACAAGAGGGATTCTTGAAGTTGACAGATCTTGCTTCTGAACTCAAATTTGTAAGTCTCTGATTTTTATTTCAATCATCTTCTTGAACGATTCTAAAACACCAAGGCATGGGCGAAATGTACATGCCCTAGAAGTTTGTTTTAAATGAAATTAGCACTTCATTTTGATTCCGATTCAAGATCTGATTTTGATCCTTAATTCTAAATCAATTTAGAACATTTCTGCATCATTATATTTTTTATTTAGGGTCGGACTTCATCTTTTCCCCAAATTCTTCACTTTCTCTCTCTAGGTTAATTTGTTTAGTTTCTCTCTCTATATTTCTATTTTTATTATTTATTAATTTAATTTAATATACAAAAAACCTAAAAATAAAATTTGAATAAAAAATTCATCTATCTTGAAGTCCTAATTAAAAATCCCTTTCTTGATCATTTAATTTCCAATTTTAATTCATAAAAATTGTTTTAACATTTTTTAATAATTGGGAAATTAATAATCTGAATTAATCTGGGATTAAAATTAAAATATTCATATCTTGAATTTTCTGACCGAAATATTAAAAATCAAAATTAAATTTTTCTTAATTTTGATTAATTAAAGAATATTATTAATTGCAAAATTAAGATTTATTAATTGCAAAATTAAATCATCTTTGAATTAATTTATTGAAATTGGATAAAAATTCTCATTTGTTGCCTCCCTGTGGTTCGACCCCTTACTTGCTCTGTATTTTATATTTAGTGAATAAGGAAAATTATAAATTTTATTGTATAAGTCTAAATCCAAAATCAACGACATTTTTATGTGCATTTTGAGGCTTATCACGGGGGACCTTTCTACTATCTATTGGCAAAAATCTCATTTCTTGGATTTCTTAAAAGCATCTGACTGTTGCAAGATCAAGTACAGAAGTAAGGTAAAAATCATTGGCAAATAGGGATAGGGGATTCGATCTCATCATTCGAATGTTCGATTGGATCCAACATTCGAACAATCGAATCTGAACCTAGATCAGATTAAACCCCTAAATTTGAGTCTGAATTAAACCCCTAAATTTGAGATATCTCAAATTTAGGGGTTTAATTCGTCATTGGTAATTGAGATTATTCATTAAAAATATATTTAACCGTACTTAAGAATACTAGTGATGAGTACAAATTGTCTCCACAAGGAATGATGATTAAAGAATTAATTTCTTATGATAGTAATGATCCACAACAGGATAGATGAAGATAATATTTGAGGATATGAGCTAATGATATCGATTGAAAATATGTAAGTTATATGTTAATTTAACTTTTAAAAAAAGAGTAAGTGAATGTGGACGATGGTATGAATGAGGGTAGTGGTTGGATTTGGAGTGGTACGATGGAGAGGATAGAGAGACGAGATAAAAGAGTAAAATGTGAAAAGAGTAAGTGAATGTGGACGATGGTATGAATGAGGCTAGCGGTTGGATTTGGATTGGTACGATGGAGAGGATAGAGAGATGAGACAAAAGAGTAAAATAAGTAAAATGTGACTGAAGATATGATGAAAAACACTAATTAAGTGAATTATGATGTTGGGAAAGAAACAGCGTAAGGCGAAGTAGCCTACCGTAGGTCCTTACATTCCACCAGGATCACAGTGATTTACGAGTTCCGGTAAGCTCTCTCTCTTCTCCAATGATTCTCCCCACACACTCAGGACACCAAGAACACACTTGATGGATCTGAAAGCTCACTATCTTTCAATTAGCCTACACAAGTATGAAGAAAGTTCAAGATGATTTTTTTAAAGATCCATACCTCTATTTATAGATCATATGTATGGATGGAAAGAGAAAGGGAAGATGAAGCAACGCTGAAAATTTCAACTCAATCGGAGTTTTAGATCAAAAGTTATAGCCGTTTGAAGTTTAGCCAATCCTAGCCCTTGATTTCCTTCTCTCTCCTCATCAGAGTCATCATTTTCTGTGCCCGTTGAGAAGTCAAAGTTCTCTATATTCCGCACTCTTCATATTCTGTGCGGCGCTCTTCATATTCTGCGCCACGTGTATCTGATAAGAAGACAAAAAAGACAAAAGATAAAAAAAACAAAACATAAGGGAAGATTTACGCTGGCATGGTGGCACATCATGCCAGCACGGACTTCCTTCTTACTCTTCTTTTTTTCCTTTTGTTTTAAACGTGCAGACGTGAGTGCACCACATCACCCTGCACCACAAAGTAAAAAAAAAGGTGTTATTTATTACAGCAATTATTGCTTCGCGAATCGCATAGCGATGATTGTCGCTGACGCCAGTCATTAACTCAACTAATTATTGGCTGGCGCCAATCATCATGGAGTGCTATGATTCATCGTCGTTTGACGAATCGAATGGCGACACATGGCGGCACGAAATAAAAAAAAACCTACAAATTCTTTAAAAATTCATATTAAATAAAATAGAAGCCCAAAAAATATTTATATATCTATTTAATTAGAAAAATCATATATTTTCAAATTTAATGTCAAACAAATGCCAAAAAAATCAAATTCTTTCCCAAAAATTATATTCCTTTAGAATCTATTGTCAGAAAATTCCCAAAAAATGTTGAAAATTCTGAAAATCATTCTAAAAATAGATTTAATCAATTTAAGCTTGATAACATGCAAATATAAGTAATTTAAAGCAAATAAAACATGTAAATATGATCATTTGAGGTACTAAAAATGCATGTTATCACCGGGGATACTTTCGATCCATATCTAATCTTCACATGGGGTTTGGATCGTATTTTTTGATCCTACACAATGTTCGGATCAAATAATGCAATTTAATTCAATTAAAACTGGCTATTCAGATCGGATCAGATCAAATTGTTTGAATTAATTACAAATAAAATAAATAAATGTATATAATAAATGGAATGAGAGAGAGAAAGGGAAAGAGAACAAGAGAGAGATAGAGAAAGAAAGAGAGAGAGCGAGTGAGCACACAAATGAGAGAGAATGTGAGATAGAGAGAACAAGAGATAGAGATAGAGGAAGTAAGAGAGAGAGAGAGCACAAGAGAGAGAGAACGTGCGACATAGAGAACAAGAGATAGAGATAGAGAGAGAACGTGAGATAGAGAGAACAAGAGATAGAGATAGAGGAAGTGAGAGAGAGAGAGAGCACAAGAGAGAGAGAACGTGCGACATAGAGAACAAGAGATAGAGATAGAGAGAGAACGTGAGACAGAGAGAACAAGAGATAGAGATAGAGAGAGAACGTGAGACACAGAGAACAAGAGATAGAGAGAGAGAGAGAGAGAGAGAGAGAGATAGAGAGTGAGAGAGGGAGAGAGAGATGGATAGAGAGAGAGGGAGAGAGACAGAGAGACGGAGAGACAGAGAGAGAGAGGGAGAGAGATAGAGAGACAGAGAGAGAGAGGGAGAGAGAGAGAGTAAGGGGGGGAGAGAGAACCATAAGAGGAAGAGACAGAGCGTGCACGAGAAGAGAGCTAGGAGGGGGAAAGAACGGAGTGGGAGAGAGAACAAGAAAGAGCGAGAGAGAACCAGAGCGAGCAAGAACGAGAGAGAGAGAGAGAGAGAGAGAGAGAGAGAGAGAGAGAGAGAGAGAGAGAGAGAGTGAGAGAGAGAGAGAGAGAGTGAGAGAGAGAGTAAAACATGAGAGTGAGAACACAAGAGAGAGAACAGGCAAGAGAGTGTTGGAAGGTAGTATGGCCTACTAGGCCCACTATCCCCTTAGCCCACTAAGGGTTACTTCTCTTAGTCCCACATGGGACAAATTATTAATGCTCTCTCTCTTGGCCCTGATATAAGGGCATGCATTCCCTCCTTTTATACTAACTTTAGTACAACCTCTCTTTATCCTTCAACAGAGAGAGAGAGAGGGAATGGAGAAAATGAGAGAGAGAGAGAGAGTGAGTGAGAGCCCGAGGGAGAGAGAGATAGCAAGTGAGAGAGAACAAAAGATAGAGAGAGAGAGAGAGAAAGAGACATGAAGCGAGAGATAGAGAGAGAGAGAGCTGGGGGAGAGGGAGAATGAGAAAGAGAGAGGAAGCACAAGAGAGAGTTGTCATTTTTTCTCAAATTGTTCGCT